>NW_009236129.1:0-14688 GCF_000690835.1 Fulmarus glacialis | reverse complement strand
ACCTTAATGATTCTATGATTCTATCTGCTTTGTGGAAAAATCTGTACATCTTTCTGTGCATGTGTGCGTCAGGAGATTGGTGGCAGTTCCTTGTCTCGCAGTCTGAGAACCTGTTATTCCTCCCATTATTCAGTCTCTCATGAGGCTCCGGGGACCGGCACTGCCATGTTGCTCTCAGCATCCTCGTAACACTTGCAGTTTCTAAAGAGAATAATTATTATCAAATAATCATTCTCTTGTTTCATGGCTTCGGTGAGGTCTTGCAGACTGTCAGGAAGGATTTATTTTTTGTCTTGGATGAAATTGGCCACATATATCTTGGTTATTTGGGCATTGTTTCATTTTTTCTGCATTCCCCTGGAGCATCAGAGATGAACAGGTGGCTGGAGATGGCTTTTTGCCAGTGTTCTGCACTGGTGCAAACCCACCCTTCCCCAGTCGTAGGTGCCTGGGTGCTGTATTTTCCTTTCATCAGACTAATTCCAGTAGTTGAATTGATTTGGTCTTTTGCCTTGTGTCAGATTGGCAGGGATCTTGAAGGTTACACAGCTTCTCCAGTACATCAGGAACAATGTGCACACTGGGATCATCTAGATGTTTCTCATTTAGTCCATTTGTTCTTTTGCAGAGGTCTTGGACATTAGTGACAGGTTCTTTTCCTTTTATACGTAAATCTACTCTCCCAAGGACTAAACTGCTGTGATTTAATTTGGGGGTTTAAAATAGGGATAAAACATATTGCTTTGTGATATATAGGAGATCAGGCTCTCAGCTCTGTTTTTAAATTCTGTGAAACTTTCTATAAATGGTTTGTATAGTCAATAAGGATATGATTAACAATGTCATGATGAATATTCTGCACAAAATTTTGGCATTTGGAAATTCAGATGCTTTTGTATCCAAAAGGAGTGATGCAATGATATATCTGCCTTCTTTCATTGAACAGTCTATAGAATTTCCCCTGGTAATTCTTGCATGGAGCATAAATCTTAAGGATGAGCTAATGAGAACATTTACAAACAAACAAATGCAAACACCCAAATCTTGATTCTCTTACAGTATTTCCTGGAAAATCTATTGCATTCCTTTCTGGGTTATTTAAAGTAATAATTAGCCAGGTTGATTTTCATAATGCTCTTTAGGACTAATCACAGCCCCGTGAGCATACACTAAAATCCTGGCACTGACTGAGCTGTATGAGGGTTTGGTTATGAATAACCCTATTCAGTTATATCTCTTGTGCGGAGCATGGGTTAGTAAGCTGTGGTATGTACACAGCTACACACATGTAAATAGTGAGAACAGTGCCAGGGATGTAGAATTCCTCAGTATTTAGGAGACAAAAACATTATTGAGAGGAATGTTTTTCCTGCCCATCCCTTTTGAAGCTTTGTTTCACAGTAGCCAGAGGGAGAAAATAACACATTATATGAGTAAATTGGCTGGAGAATGTAACCAGGGCCCCAGTAAACACTAAGAATGAAAACCCATACGAATGTGTATTCAAGCAAGTATGCGCAAAGATGGTGTTTTCTGCAAGCGCTCTCTTGGAGGAAAATGCTGTTCTGTAACTAAATAACTGGGAAGAAGTCGGGGTTTGGCTGAACTGCCTTCTGTTTAGATTTTCACCGAGGTTTCTCGATTTCCCCTTTTCGTTCCCCTTCCCCTCTGCCCCAGTGTAATTTGTGTGGTGGTACCCGATACTCCAAATAATTCAGCTAAAATCTGAGATTCCTGATGACCAACACCAATTTTCAAATGATCAGACACAGACGGTATGATTTTGGAGTGATAGAGTTGGGATATTTTAAATTCTGTTCTGTCAAGGAATGATTAGGACATTAATTTGGGCCATATTAGTACATCTCCCCTGTGCTAATGGGAGGATAGACCCCCTTTCATGTTTAATCTAAAGAGGGATTGATGACTGGCGAGGTTGTCTCACATAGGGATGTCTGCCACTGAAATAAATTATGAGCTCAGTGGTGAAAATGTTTAGGCTGCACTCTCTAAATGTGGATTCCTTCTGTGCCGAAGGCAATGAAAGCCCTTAGGTAGCGGCTCTGTAGATTTTTCTCATTGTGGGCAAAAATGAGGATTTTTTTTATTATTTGTTAGCCCAAGGCTTCTTTCTTGAAGTTGCTACGATTGTTGATGCTGATTTCACATTTCATAAACAGCCAAGTCGTGTTCAAGAAGCAGAAAACTGATCTCAGAGATGACATAGCCACTGGAGGCGGAGGAAAACGGCAGCATCGCCGCTGCCTGACGGTGAAAGAAAAGGGCAACTTTCATCAGAGTTTGCAGCAACTTTTACTTGATGTGTGAATTTAGTACTTCGGTGTTAGAAGAACAGTAAAGTACCTTTGAATTAGAACAGACTGGAAAAGTTGCCTAATGTGCTTTTTTTACTCTATTACTTTTAACCCACCACTGCAAAATTCCTCTTACCTGTAACAAGTAATTTAATTTGGAAAGGCAAATAAGAGCCCATCAGCTGATGCACTGCTACAAAGTGCGCGAGCAGATTTTATGCCTAGGGACAGACTTTTACAACCATTTTGAAATGGCACAATACAATGCAATAAATCCTGTAGCCTCCATTACGTTCCCTGTGTTATTGTGGCTGGACAGAATCACCATATCTGAGAGTTCTCCATCATACTCCTCAAAGAAGAGGCAGTAATATTTCTGCAAAGTATATTTCTTAGTATCTCATGCTATGCCTGGGTATTTTGGGAGATGATAAGTTTCCTTCTGTCTCAGAAAGCTGGTTTGTTACTAGTCTCACTGGTTTAGAGAGAGTGTTTAATACAGAACTGTCTTTTTACTTCTCTAATAATATGTATTTTCTACAAGGATTTTGCCTTTTATGTTACTTATCTTAATGATTTTCAGAAACGATCTTAATGATTTTTGTGAACACCCACCTTAATTTCTGGCAATGCGTGCATGTAGGTGTAAAGCCCAGGCAGAAAATCCTCCACATCAATAGGTAACCGCCGTTCAGGGCTTTTAGTATTTTACAGCATCAGGCTTGTATATATTTTAGCTAAAAATTGTCAGTGCTCAAAGGGTAGATCTGGAAGGTATTCAGAGGCTCAGAAATCATATTAGTGTCTTTTAGAAGTTGCCTTTAATTTAAGTTTTGATTTAGTAACGCGTAAGATATTCAAACTACATTGAGTTATCACTCATTGACGGTGGCTGAAATTTTTGCAGTTTCCACCTTCAGCGGTTGTTTTATGGTTACCCCAGAACCACGTGAGCGAAGCAGATTTATGACTTGTGAAACAAATATTAGCACGGAGCACATCAGTCACTCGGCGCAGCTTGGAACATGTTTTCTCCCAGCTGGGAAACCAGACAGGTATCATCATGGGGGTGACTCTGCTCACAGGTGTCGTCCCCTTGGCGTGAATGGAGAGTTTTGTATATGAGCAGGTGTTTGCTGGCTGGAGTACAAGGAGGAACCTCTGGGAACCCTTTATTTCATGTAGTACTGTGTTTGTAGGCTTGCAGTCTCTCACTCAGCGTTAAGAAATAACCATAATAACCTCTCATATTCCTGGAAACTGAGTGTGTTTGGCTGCTCTGTCAGGCGACATGACTGGCAGGGTTTCCAGGCGTGTGACAGCATCACCTCTGGACTTAGGGCCAGCCCAGGCAAATAGCAGGCGCCGGCTTCAAAACAACCCGAGGGAGTTGTTCTGCTCACGGTTTGTGCTGCACAACTTCTCCATACAGGACATTCACAACACTGAGTGTTCTGAATGCCAAAAGTTTATGTGGGTTCAGAAAGGGCTCGGATGAATTCCCAAAGGAAAAACATTTATGGAGAGCTGCTAAACACAGAGGCACCGGCACCGGCTTAAGAAATTCCTTTGCTGTAATTAGCTGGAGTCGGGGAACGCGTGCTAGAGAGGTATTGCCGCGTAACCTCCCTGTTTTACGTTCTTCCCTAGACGTCCTCCCTCGGCACATGCCAGGTAAGGGTACAGATGGACTTCTGGTTTTAGATGGTAATCGTAGACCTGGGAAAAGCTTTTGGTGTTGGATTCTTCTGGGGAAAACGTAACTCTTCAACCAAGTTGTGGATGCCCTCTCCCTGGAAGTGTTCCAGGCCAGGCTGGATGGGGCTTTGAGCAACCTGGTCTAGTGGAAGGTGTCCCTGCCCATGACAGGGGGGTTGCACCTAAATGATCTTTAAGGTCCCTTCCAACCCAAACCATTCTATGATTCTGTGATTCTATAACCTTTCCGCCAGCATCCCCCAAGGACATGGCAGGCTGTCCAGAGGGGCAGGCGAGGCAGCAGGTCTGCGCTGCAGGCGCATGGGATGCAGACACTGCAGCAAGAGATGTTGGGGAGTGAGGGTTGTTCCTTGCTGGGGTGCTTGGCAGCTCTACAAAAAGCAGTTTCATGGAGACAACTTGTTTTTATGGGCAAGGACTACCACCACCCCTAAACACATCTCATTAATTCTCGGTAGGAGACATGGCCCCTCCAGAAAAAGGCACTGAAATGATCTTCCAGATCCCCTCTTGCACAAGGTTTTGAAGCATAAGAAACTGAGGCTTAATTCTACCTATATAATGCTGTCAAACCTTATTCCAGAAAAACCAATGGGGAACATGTTGAGTCTTATCCTTACTTTAAGGTCAAACCTTCACTGTACTTTGTTTTAACTATGGAAAAAAATTCCTCCAGTTTATTTCCTTTTCTGTAGGAAACTCAGCATATGAATAATGTGCCTAAATTGCTGTGGAAAAGCAGCTAGGGACATATTAGAATAACTGCTTTGAATGTGATTTGATTGGAGATACACAGTGATTCCAGTTTAAAAAGACAACTTTAGCACAGTTGGCAAAAAAAAAAAAAAAAGAGAATCACCTACTTTGACATGTGTTCTGTGTCAAAATCTTGCTCCCATGGTTTTCCACCCCTCCATGGCTTCTTCCCTTGCATCTTTGCATCACATGATTCCCAAATAATTGCCACTGCTTTCAAAAACTGTTTAAAAACGGGAATGCTCGACTCGCTATTGAATTGTGGACTCACAATTTGAGGCCGAATCTGCAGGTTTTAATAGAGATAAAATTCGTATTGACCCTAGGCTCTTTGATGGCACATGGCAAATGTCACCTGAGTTATTAACAGCCAAACAGACTAATGGGTTCTGTTTAGTATTTGAGGAAGCCTTTACCGATGAATTGGAGGAGATTTCTTTCTAATCCCAGATGCTGATTAGTTTATATTCTGATCCACACCGTTTGCTAAACTTTATGATTTTTATACTAGCTGGAATGAGTGCAAAAGCTGTTATTCAGCCTGTAAATGGCTAATCTTTTTAGAAATTTAAGATTAGAAATGTACATTAAGAATGTTGAATTTAAATGTAATCCTCTGTTCATTGACCGGTGCAGACTGTTTCAGGATATTTGTTACTACGCTGAAAACATTTTCGTCTTTCTTGGAAATGACATTTATATTTCCTATTCCTGTGCACCAATGACTGTTTTAAAGAGCAATATCTTGTTGGGCACTAGGGATAAAAACTAATCCTTGCATCCTGGGGAGCTGGGACTCCTTCGTGTCAGAAACCCTCAGCCAGAAACACACACGTGCTTCACTTGACTTCCAGGACTAATCCCTTGGTCTTTAGCTACTGAAGCGAGGTTGGGCACGCGCGTTAGCGTGTCCCGGGCTGGAGTCCCAAAATTAATCGCTTCCAGCCTCTGCATTTCTCAGGGTAGCGGCACTGATAAAGGCAAGGTGGTAACGGCGATGCTCTCTTGGACATGAAGAAGGGAAGAGGAAACATTTTGACATTAGAGTCAGTGAAAACTACTGTGTTATTTTGTCCTTGTGATTCACATTCATTATTTATCACGACTCCAAATCAAACAGGCTCATCATTGTCTTTCCTTTTAACACAGCCCCTCCCTCCTTGCCCGGTGTCAGGGACTGCTGTCCTGCAAACTGCATGAGCTGCAACCCCAAGCTGTTCAGTTGTTCACCCAAACCTTCATTTTTTTTTCAGGCTGGTGTCAAGCTGGATACACTTCGATAAAACGGGGGTTTCCTCTCTAGGAAAAAAAGAAAAAAAATCATACATTAAATGATGCTGAATCCTAAATGTCCAGTGTGCTTTCTGCCATCTCACAGTAATATTTTGATAGATAGCGATAAAAATGTTTTACAAACCAGTGCCTTTCAGTGCAGAATATTCTGATGGTGACTTCACGCCACCCGTGCCCACACGAGAGGAGAGCGAGAAGGTCGGCTGTGAAATGTGTGATCAGTTCAAGTGGGGACAATGAATGCCGCAGACCTGTATTGGGTCCCTGAGCTCTAAGAGGCCTTCTGAGCACGGACGGTGGGACGGCGGTTGCAAGGGAGGAACTTCATGCGTGTCCCAGGTGCGTATGTTGCCCTCCCAGCAGCGTCCCACGCACCGGTGCTGTCTGCGCCAGGGATGGGGCGGCAGCAGGAGCCTGCAAGTTTGCTGCTTAGATGGAGTAAAAAGACATATCTCCTCTTAGAGCAGCTTTATGAACCAGCCTGTCCCCACCCCTGTAGTACTCTAATTGCTCTTCAGTAACTAGATCAATCGCTGCTCTTTGTGAATGGTCTCCGTGCCCCTAAAACACCAGGTATGGTGCAGGATGGCAAAACATCTGCCTGGCAATTTAATGTAATGCACATAAATTGCTTAGAGGCACATCCTGCTTTGTCTTTTACCGATTTGAATGACCTTTATTTTTGTTTAAGGAATGAGTCACTTCTGCTAAAGGCACGTCATGATTTACAGCACAAGCCCACAGCGCCCGTGTCAGGGTGCCCTGGAAGGATGCTCTCCCGTCCGTGTTTCCCGGGGTGTGTGAGGGGTTAACCCCAGAGAACAGACCTTCATCTGCAGAACCCTGCGGTGGATGGGAATTCCTCTCTTGGAGCCGCTGGGCGAGCAGGTCAGCAGGGATCCCTTAGGTAAGATACGTGTTCGCAGTCAATTATACGTATCGTATAATTGCATCCGATACACAGGGTATTTTCCCCATCATTCTTCTTTGAACCCACCACGCACACGACCCTACCATGTGAGGCAGAAACAGACTTGTTCTTACTCTGAACAGCAGGATGTGAAATGCTTTTGTGATCTCCTTTCCATAACGGACAAATGCCCTGTGTAGAGTTTCAGCAGCTTGTGATTCGTTCTAAGTAGTCTACTGGGGAAAAAAAAAAAGAAAGACCTGCTGGAGATACCGAATTATAAAATATTTTAAAACCAGAGAATTAATTAAAGTGAGTGCTTAAAAACAATTAGAGACGTCTGGATGCTTTCAAGATTTTTTCTGTTGGATTCCAGAGAATCCAGAGGGAATAATTTGGTAGAAAATCATATTCACGAAACAATAACCAAATGTTGGGTCACTACACTCAAGGAAAGCCAGATGTAATCTGAACCAAAGGGTGGCCTGATCCAAATTACCTGAATAACCTAGCCTACCTCAGTCGTACTACTGCTTTCAATAAAAGTTTTGACTGCTGGGAAATTCTCTTAGGTGCAAATATTTTTTTGAATAAGAATAATAGCGGAAGGGTTTCAAAGTTATGCAGGTATTGAAGTTTCTAATTAAATAATTCATATCTAAGTCAGAGATGAAAAATCCAATAACTGTAATGGTATATAAAGCTGCTGAAAGGTGTTTTAAATATATGCATCTATAAAGCTTCATAGCTGGATTTCTAGCCCAGCCTCCTTCCGTACTCTAATAAATCCTTCTCTTTCTTTTATGTGTTATCCCATCTTATGTCTGTCACAGAGCACTGGGCTGAGAGGCAGGCGCTGGCATCCTCCCTATAGACACAGGCAATAAAAGCGCTAATATCCAACCTTTTTTTGTGTGTGTGTTTGTTGTTTTTTTTTTTAAGGCTCCAAAGTCACAGAAATGTGGAGCTGGAGGTCTGGTGACTGACGAGTAAGTGGGCAGAAAGAATGTGTATGCCTCCAAAAATTATATATTTTAAAATACTTTCCTGGGTCTATTGATAGTTTAGAATTTAAACTATATTCGCTATAGAAAACAATTTTTGACAGAAAAATACATTTTAAAATAAATGGGAAAGTGTCTGCTTTTATCAAAAACTTGCATTTTTTGCAGTTTTCAGCATTGACTGACTTGGAAAAATTTCCAGTCCCCTTCCTTCACAACATTATTATGATGAAGACTACATAAAAATCAAAAGTATATACTAAAAGACAGAGGTTTTCTTTTCCTTTGGTATTTTTCATCTACTGCAATATAAGGTATATCTCGATTCCTTTGAAGTCAAGGGGAGTCTTTTCCTTGATTTTAATGGCAGCTGGATCAGACCTTTAGTGAAAAGCAATGTATAAAGGCACCGTGCTAACTTCAGACTAGAAACAGATCCTTTTAGGCGAGTAGCACCTAATGGCAGCCCAGGCTTTGCCGGGGGAGGATGATGCCTGGCGTGGCACTATTTGTTTCCCGTTTCAGTGCTGGGCTAGATGCAACCAACCTTTTGCTGCCTAGACCCTGCTTATTTGGGATAGAAGATAGAAAAGGCTATTTTTCGGAGCGACTTGAGAGTGAGTCTTGAAATAAAGTAGATGCAGGAGACTATTAGGGTTACGGTGAGGGCAGCTGTATGGGGAGAGGCTGCCTATAATTGAGAAAGCTTTACCACATTTGATTCTGGGAAGGGTGTTCTTTCAATGTGGTGTGTTTTGATAAGCGGTATGAGAATTTTTAAAGTCAATAACTTGGTTTATAAACTTCAGCTCAGCTGGACTTAATCCTGCAGCTAGCAAATCCACAGACCAAGTAGCCCAGCTGTGTCCTCATTTGTTAAGATCTTAAACCCAAGAAGACGTCTGGGATGCTGAATTTTTTTTTTTTCTTCCACATTTATAGAAAGCCTAATAAAGGCAGATAGGAATAAGACGTGCAGCAAACCCGGCTCTTTCAGTAGCGAAAAGAGGGAGAGGAAGGAGATGCATTTAAATTATCTTTGGGCTGGCCCAAATTTGGGACCTGTGTCTGTAAACCTTATCTCTGCCTCAGGGAAAATACTTACAGCAATCAGGCTGATTCAAGGAAGCACATAAGCACATGCCTAAGGCTTCTTGTCTTAGGTATATTTTCCTAAACAGGGGTACTTTACTGATTTGAAGCCTCTGCCACACCATGGTATTTTGTAGAGTGGGAGCCTCACCCTGTTATTCCTGAGCAAAATCTTTGGGGATAAATCCCAGGGCTTGTATGGTTCTCTGTTAAATGAAACTCTGCAAATTTGAGCATGCGCACAGCCCATAACAGACCTGGGGTTGTAATTAAGGAATCTGTCTCCTCAAAGGAGTGAAAAACGATCAATAATTTAAAATATTTTATATGACTGTCTATACTGTTAATTAATATTATAGATTATTTTATACGTTATATTAATAAATGTAAATATTCACTAAAAAAAGAGCCTCAGCATGGGCCTGTTTAAGAAAGTCATACATAGCGCAGCTGTAACTTTTTTGAAAAAGCCATCCATTATTTGTAACACCTTTTAAAAGTGTTTATTGCTTTATATTTAGCAATTGCTGGTATTTCCTTCTCTCCTTCTGTATCCAGCTGAGCTTGATTTTAATATGGCTTTTTTTGTTTACTTCAGCACAGATGGCGAGATGTATAAGGAGAGCTTATATATAGAGCCTACTCTTGTTCCCTGTGAAATCCATATGAATTTTGGCCACTGACTACAATGAATGCAGAAGTGGGCCTGGCATAAGAGATTGCAGCGTTGGGTTGTTTTGCTTGTAAGACGGAGACTGAATGCAGATATTTATGATTACAGAGAACATAAATAAAACCGAAGCAGCCATTTCTTACCCCCCCACACCCCTCCGCTGTTTTCCCAAGGGGAAGAGAAAATAAGTGTGCTTCATTGAAGTAGGTTACATATAAATTTTAAGTCAATAGAAGGAAATGTTTCCTCACGCTGCACTGTACACAGGCTGTTAAGATCTCTGCTGCTGTGGGTAATAGACCCAAAAGTATTCAGTAATTTTGGGGCTCACAGTCACAAATAGATCTCAGACTGAAGAGCACTGAATAATTCCTATGGCAGAAGTACAGTGTTTCTTCACTTTCAGGAGGGACATCACACACTTCTTCTTCATGAACCGAGGATGAAACCTGGCTCCCACATGGGTCACAAATTCCCTTCCTCTCCATGGGATAGCAGTTTCATGCCCAGAAGTTGCCAGTGCAGGTTAGAGCACTACTAGCATAGGACTAACACGGTTTGCTCGGAAAGAAGCAGCAGAACACCATAAACGAGGCAGTTGTGGAAGCACTGGTGTGATGACTTGGGCGATGACTATGGATGATTTAGGATTTCTGTCTGAAGCTGTAAAGATAACCCCATGAACTTCTCCAGTAGACAGGCAATTAGCTATCTGCTGACTAAACATACCTCCACCAGACTAGGGACAATAATTACTAGGCATTAATGATTGCTTGCCAGGTGCAGATGGAAGTTTGGTGAGCTGAAACTCTCCAAAGGCAGGACAAAAACTACAGTCCTGGCTGAGCTCTTGGAGTATGCTGCTGGAGTGAGTCAACAAGAGCTGTGCAGAGCCTTGGTGGAAAGGTGTTTTGGCCAACTTGGCCAATAATCTCTTTTGGCCAACTTGGCCTACTTGACCAAAGGTTGGCTTAAACACCTTAAATAGGCGGTCATTGCTCATCTCCAGCTCACGCAAAGTGCTGTGGGTTAGGGCATATTCACATGAAGGGTGAGGCAGGCAGAGCTGCCCAGACAAGGCTGATGGAGGGTGATGGAACATGCTGGAGATAACAGCTCCTTCAGCAAGGACCATTGTGCTGAAAGAGGACATTCGGATCTTGTTGGAGAATCTTATACAAATCCCTGTGCTCATTAGTGCTGCCCCATGGCCTTCAAACACCAGGCTTTGAACCCAGAGCATCAGCCTGGCCAGCATTTGTTAGAAATTGTGCTTTTCATTGTTTACGTGTGGAGAATTGCCGGTGTCAAAATAATTTGGGATGAGGGTTGAGGCCAAGAGTTTTATTAACTTCAGGTATAGGGAGAAAGGGAGATGGGCAGAGTGCGTGCACTTATTCCGTGAGTCGTCGTGCATGCAGTTGGCCATTTTACATATCCCAGCAAAAAGGCCAGTGGGTTTATAAAAAAGAGAGAGCAAAATGGAGATTACAGCACGCTGTTGGTCAGATTATAGATTTTATTCAAGTAGGTCAAATTTTACGACTTATCTACTTATCAGCATGTCTCAAAAAATCAAGCATAGCTTTAAAAGTTACAGTATTTACACTAATGTATAAGTGACTGGAAGATAACTGGCTTTTATTTCACCACCTCACAGAAATGATAATCGCCACAAAACCCTGCTGCCTCAACAAGTCCTTCCAGTATCTTGTTACCCCATTCTCGGTACTGATGCTCAGATAGGTCTCCCGGGAGGCCTTGCTGAAATCCATGTTTGCACAGGAGTCCGCACACAGGGAGCTCATTGTAGGGCTGGGGTCTGAAGCCTCATTATATTTAAAAAACATCCAAGGTGTTACGCTATCAAATATCACCAGAATGAGACTCAGCTATATTTCCCAGGATAAATGAGCACATTTGCTTTAATATTGCAGTGTTCACTTTTAGATTTTCTTTCTGCAGTTTATTCACTTTTTTTCTAATTCAGAAAATGCACTAATTTGCAGGTTTCCCCATTATTGGTACGAATTAGGGTGCTTTTACTGTATAGTAAAATTAAAAACCACAGACTAGCAATAATATCTGTACTGCAAAACACCCTTCTTAATTAAGCAATAGGACATGAAAGGCTGTATATTTCTGAGTGATTATAGCACACCTCATGTTGTTTTATAAGGCATGAAATCTAATGCAGAGTGACCACCCGAGAATTGTAGTAATTGCCCTAAAAACACTGCCTGGAGTGCCTGGTTGCTATTGTGAAATGCAATCAAGATGTGAAAATAAGGATTAGAGAGAGACCTGTGCATGAAAAAACCCCCTCCCAGATATGGCTTTTGCCCTCCATGATAGCCTCTCATTCCAGCCGTGTCTTTTGCAAAGTTTTAAAGAATGTAACTGAATGGTGAAAGTGCAATTAAAGATTTGTAAACTAATTGTAAACAGCATATTCTTGACATAAAAATTGTTTAAGGGAATTAAACCGCCTTATAGACAGGATCTCACATGCTCGCCTGAATTCTTTAGGTTTATGTTTAGCTTTTTACAGACCCTACTTGTTTTCAAGTTTTAACTAGGATTTTTTGGCATTTAGCTAATCACTTCTACATAAACAATAATTAAATGGCCATCACCTTGGAAACTGGCTGCAACGTTAATCTTGAACTCAAATATAGGGTCTGTTACAGCCAACAAAACAATTAACCCAATTTGTTCAGACCGTTAATACAAAAGATAAAACATTAAAAAATCAAACCTTAGTAGAGGCAAACATAAGCCACATTTTGCAAGCAGTTGCATACTCTGCTAACCCGGGGAGCGCTCCAGTTTTGTATGTTGATGTGCATGAAGTAACTGGTAAAAACCCGTTCTGCTGGGCTGTTCAGTTTAGATAAGGATACATGGAGTCCCACGTGGTTGTGGTAGGTACCACAGGGTTTTTAACCAGACTAGGAGTTAGGAAAAATAGTGATTACAGCCTGCTACGGATTGAATAACAACCTTTGATATGTCCTAGTAGCATCCTGCGGTGATGCAGCCAAGAGTGAACACAGGTAAATGTAGTTTACCCCCTTCTAACTTGGGCAATGTTGAGTTTATACCAAATGGGTAAGGATACCTATTTTTTATTTATTACTACACCACTGGAATGATGCCATTTGTGTTCCTCCCAAGAACTCCGTAAAACAAATGTCTGTTTAAATGGGCACTTTAGACTACCCTTTGGGAGAGAGGAAGAAAAAAGAGAGGGTGACAGCCAGCCATAAATACCTTTGCTGGAAACTTTCAACCCAACCTTTTCCTTTTTTTTTCTTTCTCCATTTTCATTTTGAATTTTCTTTAATTGAAACCTCTGTGGCAATTCTAGCCTTCATTGAACATTGAAATGCCAATAGAACTGCTCTATAATGGAGGGCTGTGTAGCAAGACTGTACAATAATATCCTGGTGCAATAGAACAGTAGGTAGCTGGGGAATGTAATCGATTTCCAAAAGAACTGGAATGACCCTCCTTGCAGACACGCAGCGCTCCGAAACTCCGCTGACTCCAGCTCCGATCAGTTCTGGTTCACTTCCCTCCTTAAGAGGAGGATGTTTAATCTTATCAAGAGCTGGTATGAGGCTTTTTTCTCCCCCTTTTTGCTTTAAATAGTGTGTGCACCATTATGTTGTCACCTTTATTTACCTGCCACACTTTACCCGTATGCCTTTATTAGGGTATATTTATGTACAGTTGTAAATGTCAATACTGGTATTATTTCTCTGCGGGACAGTGATTATGATCTAATGCCAGATGCCATCAGTTGAAAGGGGGGAGGATGGAGCAAGCACTGAAAAGGGGAATGATTCAATTTAAAAGAATCCAGGATTTCTACCGGAGATGTCCTGTGTTTCTGTACGAAGGCGTTCTGATCAGGAGAGCTGTGCTTCCACTAATTGCGCATTAACATGTAATCTTTCAACATATATACAATAGCTATGAAATGGTTCTGATTTTTTTTTACTGCGTCTTTCAATTTTTAAGAACTTTCCTTCTTTCCTTCTGAGATGCATTTGCTGTGGGAGACACACATGAATATTTACAGTTCTGAAATGAAATTATTCTTCTATGTACGTATCCATGTGTAGGATCAGGATCTAAGCAAAGCTAAATTAAGGGGCTATGCTTTTGTTGTTTTTTTTGATTTCTTGACCTCTCCACTTCCTATGAAGGTCTTCTAAGGGGTAGCACAAAATTGGGCTTGATGTTCAGAAAAGCATGACAGACCTTAAGATGTATTTTGCAATATTTCTTATTTGAATTATGGGAAGCAATGCAAAATATCATAGCACGGTCAAGATTCTTGCCTTGTAAGTACTCATTGTTTTATAGCAGATATAGCACCTCTCTTTATCAGAGAGACTTCTTTCTGAAACAATGTTCCTGATTCAGCAAAGATTTTACACTCGCCTTTCTGTTTCATAAACATGATCTTCGGGTTTTAAAAATTTCCCTTTACAGAGAGAAGCGCTATCAGTTCCCTTTTACAAACAATTAAATGTCTTTGCGTTTCAGGCGAAACGGTCGGACAAACCAAACTCTCCTCTTTAGAGCCTCCTTTTGCTGCCGGCCTGTGCTGAATACCGTGTTTATTGCTTCCCTCTTCATTTCCCTTGTTTCGTGCCACAGTCACCGCTGCGGGTCTCCTGGCTCTGCTTGCTTAGCCGCGGGTACATTCAGTGATATTTAAATAACGTCGTACGGGATCAGGTTTTTATAAACCCCAGTTCAGTCAAAGGCTTCAAAAGTATAAACGTTAAGTAAGCAAAAGGAACATTTTGCCTTAGTTTAGCTGCACGAGTAAGGTCTCGCGGTCGCACAGAAACACGAAATTATCACTCCGTTTTGCCGCGTTAATGCCCTTTCGGAGCGCGCCACCGTTTC
>NW_009236128.1:32277-44506 GCF_000690835.1 Fulmarus glacialis | reverse complement strand
TTCCGGCCCTTCTTGTAGATGGGCGTTACGTTCACCCTCCAGTCATCTGGCACCTCTCCTGTTAACCAGGGGGTTGGGTGTTGCTTGGGCAAGCTCTTCCGCCAGCTCCCTCAGTACCCTCGGGTGGATCCCATCCGGCCCCATAGACTTGTGAGTGTCCAAGTGGCATAGCAGGTCGTTAACTTCTTCCTCTTGGATTATGGGGGGTTTATCCTGCTCGCTGTCCCTGTCTTCCAGCTCAGGGGGCTGAGTGACCTGAGGATAACTGCTCTGACTATTAAAGACTGAGGCAAAGAAGGCATTAAGTGCCTCAGCCTTTTCCTCGTCCTTGCTGGCAATGTTCCCCCCCACATCCAAGAAAGGATGGAGATTCTCCTTGGCTCTCTTTTTGTCATTAATATATTTGTAAAAACATTTTTTGAAGGAAGGTGGCAGGAATCTGGCTGGCTTTAACTCTCTTTAAAATTGCTAGTTGAGTGCTCTATTATCAGATCCTGTAAGATGTTATAGTTGGTGGTCCAGCGAGTACACAGGAAATCTCTGATGATTGCAGAACCCAGGTTAAGGCACACAGAGTGAAATTCTGAGGAGCTCTTTGGGCCTGATGATGTGAGCAGGTAGCAAGCCAGGGGCCTTCCAGAGACCCACCCTGCTTCCCTGGCAGGGCGAAAGGGTGAGTAAGGAAAGGAGCTGGAGAGGGAAAAGGCACATACGTCCCTTTCATCCTGGTCTGCCTTTTTTTCCTTTTGGACATACCTCAAGGGGACAGGGTCTCTTTCTCCTCAAGAACATGTACACTATTGATGGAGCTTGCTTAGGATGAGCAAAGACAGGAATGGTTTCTTCTGTCCAAAGGCTAAGAGCAGTCTTGTTTTTTTAAGAACAACTTTAATAAAGTCATGGAAAAATAGGCCTTTGATACAAATGGCTTAGACCCTCATCCTGCTGTAGCCGCTTCCCTTTGACAGTACTGTGTGTGATACATTCTGAGCTTCACATGGTTGCCAACCCTTTCCCTGTATTTTTTCATGTTTTTAAAGCCATTTCAAGTGTGCATGTGAAGATTCCAAAAATATTAATACAAATGACATTAAAAGATGTTTCTGGTGCTCCTATTTAGACTGTTCTTGGCAGAGGGATGGGGAGTTCAGCTAGAGCTGCCCAGGCTTGCCAAAGCCAGCTGAGCAGCAGGTTCCCCCTCCTCCTCCCTCCACCACCAAGAAGGGAAAAAAAAGTCTGTCGAGCCCTAGATAAACTTCGAAAATGTTAACAGAAAGAAGTGGAGAACAGTCTAGAAGCCAGATGTGGTGGGGAGAGAGAGGAAAAGATCTGGGCAGTCATGAAATGGTAGAGGGGAAGGGATTTATCATGGGATGGTAGGAAGGGCTGCAGAGGGGATTAAAAACAGGCAAGTGAACATTACTGGAGGCTGATGATATTACAAGGGAAATAGCTGCTTGCTGCTGGCTGTGTAGGAGGCTTGTCAGACTTGGGGAAGTAAAAGCATAGTGCTTACATCAACAGGATTTTATTTTTTTTTTCATGGCATCTGGTCCTATGTTGCATTTGGGCATGATATTTAGTGACCTACCTACATGTGACACATTTGCTGTGGGCAGTGTTGGTTGCAGCAGCTGGCAGGGACAGGAAAGCTTGCAGAGGGGAGCTCTGGAACATGGGAGTCCAGTAGTGTCCAAGCCCTGAACAGGTCCAAGCTGGGTACATCAGCGTCAGCACCAGAGGTGTCCCACCGGTGATTTAAGCCATGTGAGTTTCAATGTTCCAGCTTGAACTTTGGCTCTTGGGAGCCACTGTACTGAGAAGAAAATGTGTATTTGATTATGAGTGAAAAGGAATGCCTGAGCCATCTTCAGCAATTTGAAAAAAAGGATTTGGTTTGGCCTTTTTGTTGCACAGAAAAGTGGGGCACAGGGAGGGAGGGAGAATCCCTGCCCTCTCCAGCTCAGCAGTAGCAACCCGGGTGCAACCTGGAATTGCTGTGCCCACGCAAATGCCTGGGCTTGGCCACAACCTGAGCCTGGGCTTGGCCACATTCAGTGTTGGCCAACTGCTGAGTTTTTCCCTGCATAAAGAGACCTGTGTGGTCAGAAGGCATTTCATGAGTGAGGGAAGAGACCTAAGTTGTGCCTTGCTGGCTCAGAAGCAGTGTGGGAGAGCTGAGTGGAACTGGGCTGGGATTTAACGGGCATCTAGCAAAGCCCCACCTGGGATGAAGCCCAGCTATGGCTCCTTGGTTCTCTGCTGCATCCCCAGCGTGGGCTGGATCCGCTCTGGCACAGCATGGTAGATGGCTAGCTGCCAAAGGAGAGTGTGAGCCAAGCAGCGTCCTTCTACAGCCCACCCTAAACCACAGGAGGCTACACTGACTGCATGAGCTGTGGGGGTCAGCCCCATCTCTGGGTAATCCCCAGAAGGCAGTGGGTGAGCCCTAGTCCCTCAGTACTACAAGAGCTAAGCAGGAGCTACATTCAATCTCTACTGCTCATTAATGCCTTTTGCTCCTTATCCAAAGCTGTGGGGTTTTCAGGCTGCAAGGAGCAGCCAGTTTTGTAGAGCTTTTATTGTAACGTTTCATCAGACTGTGACCCGTATTTGGGATTGCTCAGGTCCTTTCTCCCCCATTACTGTTCTTTGGCACTTGAGTGTTGTTTTCTTGGTAGTGATGCTCTGCTCTTTGGATCCCAGCTGTCATTTGCATGATGTGGATAGAGCACAGGAAGTTCTCCAAGTCCGTTTCAGAACATCAGATGCCCTTAAAGGTTTGAAAGGGCTTATCAGTCAGCGGCTTTGCAAGAGCATTTTAGACATGCTGCAGAATTAATGTGTCAGGTTAACAATGAGCGGATCTTTTTTACTGTTGTGGGTCACAGGCCCCCTTCTGTTTCACTGGGCCTGGAGTCTTATTGCATGAAAAGGGATTGGACTGGATAAACCAGCAGTCTTTCCTGAGGACCTAGCACAGTGCAATAATCACACAGTATTGTAGGCAACAGGGAGAATAGGAGCAATTGTATCCAATACCTGAGTTATTGGAACATGCCTGCCTGTTCATGTGAGCCAGGAGAGAAAGATTGTTTTTCCTTTCTGAAGAGGGAAAATTGGAGGGAAGCTGTGCCAGAACCTTTCCAGGTTTAGAGAAGTGGAGGAAACACCTGCTACGCCATCAGCATTCTTGTTAACAGTGACTGCATGAGTGACAGAATCTGTCCCTTCCGGAGATGATTCAGACTCAGAAGACTCTTGGTAGTGATGACACGAACGCCTGGTAGCTCCTGAAAGCAGAACTAATGAGCAGTGCCACTCACTTAGCGTATGGTTTGACAACAGATGCACATGTTGGTAATTAAGTATTTGGCTGCATTACATTATTTTATTTTTGGATTTCTCAAACACACACCCATCACAATCTCTAGACACATTTGCATGATTTAAAAGCGTTAAACTTATATCATAACAAGGTAGAAAAATCAGCATAGGGAAACTAAACCCCACTTTTCTGAAGGGCTCAGTAGCACATAGGCCTTCCTGTGCACCCCAAACCTAGGAAACATAGGCTCTGTATGGCAAAAAAATACATAGGGAATAATCCCAGGGACTCCTGCCATGTTGAGCAGAGCTATGTCTGTGGTTTCAGACCAAAGCAGTACAGAAGTCTTGGACCAGAGTTTTCTTCTACTATATGATCACATCCATCACTGCTTGTGACCCAGCAAAGGCTTGGAATGGCTTTGAACTTCATGAACTTCATAAATACCTGAATGCAATTATACCTTGCAGCACTAGAGAGCAGAATCAAATACTTCATCTTAGAAGAGATCTTCTGGAATGTTTTATTCTGTCCTTGCATGCCAGCAGTTAATGTATGTCAACACGTTAATGCTGACCTCAGCTACAAGCTGCAAAATAGGTACATAATGGTGCTTGCTGGAGCATCTTGCTCCTAAATTTTATACCTTTTCTAACTCAGTCCAGATACTTATTAAAACTCTCCCTTGGAGCCCATGCAGCTTTGCTCTATATATCAGATGTACTGGAAGAACTGTTGCCCTAGAAATGATGGAATTGCTTCTCAGCCCACTCTGCCCAGGTTTCTGTGGTGGGTTGTTAAGGAGGAATTAGGGTGCATCATAAGGGCATGATGGAGAAGCATATGATGACTGGGGAGGTGAGCTGGTCCAGGAATGGTGCATGACATTATGGTTTTCCCTGGACATTATCTTACAGGATAATAGTTTCCTTTTGCATGGAAGTTAGGAGCTGAGCCAACTATGTTGAACTTGAGTTTGTTTTGAGATTCTGAAAGCAGCAGAACTAGTGAGAAGACCTGTTCTCTATCCTGATATTAGTAACGGTACACAGCAGAGGTCCAAGATCTACTGGAATATCCTTGTAAAACCACCTGTGAAGTTGCTAAATATTTTGAATGTCTGGAGTCTTGTCTAGAAATTGTCAACCTTGTTTTACTATTCAAAGAAATTCCAAGAATTTGTCATCACTGATTTCCAAAAGTATTATTGTTCACAGACTGTGCCATCTTTCCCTGAAAAGATAAAGTAAAATCTGCTTGCTTTGCTCTCTATATTTGTAAGCATGGTTCTAGAGCTAAAATTGCAAGATGCTGGTGCAAACATGCTATTTTACTGACTGAGAGGTGTCTGTGTGTATCTTTCTGTGTTCCTTTTCACTGGCTGGAAAGTCTGCCTGTGTACACCAGAAAATTACTACAGCTTAGACTGAAGTGGAGGTTAGCTATGAAAAAAGAATTTAAGTCAGCGCTGACACTGAGAAGAACATTTAGAATCTTGAAGGAGAAAGACAGAAATGAGAATACTCAGAAGAAAGATGTGACCAGGCAGCTCCACCTACAAACTGTAACCCTCCAGGGCAGTCTCAGGTTTCTGCTATGTACTAGCATACAAAACAGATTACATCCTAACCTAGACTGCAAGCATGAGAGTATTGGAAATCTGTTGCAGGTGTTTGATGGTAAACAGTGTTTATAGCTGCCAGGATGGAAACATTTATATGTGTGAGTGAGTGCACGTGGAGGGCAGGCCTCAAACTTTCACCCCATTACCTTCACATTTCGGTTTTGCTTTGTGGAGTGCTAGGTGCCCTGTGATTTCAGCCTGCTAGTGAGTTTAAGGAAGCACTGACGATTTTACATGAGTATGTCCTGTGTTAAAATTTGAAATGCTAGAATCACCTGAGAAGTAGTGGGCTAATTTATCACAGGAACAAAAATATACAATGGAGACTGAATGGAAGAGGATGAGTTCTGACAGGCATGCCTTTACTTTTTCAAGCAAGTATTTTTTGCTTGGGTGGGTGGTACATTAGTTATATATACAACTCATGCTTTTAGCTACAGCAAAATGTGAGAAGACATAATAATAGCTCTTCACGTTAAGGCTTCCTCTTTTTTTCTTTTTTTTTTCTTTTTCAGTTCAGTTAGTTTGAGACTTTAGATTATTCTCTTTCTGAGAACTGGGGGAAGTATTTTTAATACCTCACAGTGTGAGTGGTGACTGGGCTGCCCTTAGCCTAAGATGAAAATAGCAGTAAATTTACTAGGGAGTTGAGCCAGAAGGTTGGACTTCTGGTGCAAGGCTCCTGATTACTGCCTCACAGTGGCTCTCAGTTAGTCAGGAAGATAAAGAAAACAAACGTGTCCATCCAAAATACAAGGCAAATTCACCTTTGATGACTTAGTGTGTGTGAAGGGCTAAATATGCTCTAGTGGTATCTTTTTTCATAGGAAAAAAAAAGGTAGTCTTAGTATAGCCAAAAGGGCAATGTGTTTACTAAATTTTTGCTCTGCACACAGTGGTTGACAATTGCCCACAAAGAAACTGTTGCACGAGCAGGACCAATGAACCTGTTGGTCTCCTCTGTCAGGACTGTGTGCAGGCTGGGGTGGGCAGGGAGGGGACAAGAGGTGTTTACCACAGCCCCAACACACCCACTGCCAGTGCGTTTTGTGGGTGGGGTGGATGTTAAGGAAGGGAAAGTTAACGAGCTTGTTCAAGACATCTTGTGTAGCAAACCACTAAGGGAACATCCTGCCTCCTTGGGCTAAAATGTTCCCCCTTGCTTTCCCTTTTGGAAAATGCTTGTGCCAGTTTGGAGTAAAAAATACAAGAACACAAAATGGCTGGTCCAGCTCTGTCTATTGGTAATGGTTGACCAGATGCCTAGGGAAGAGTATACAGGGCAAATGCATGAATATTTCCTTAAAAATTTCCTTCCTTCCTTCACCACAGAAGTCTGTGTCTAGTACCCCAATGGATGTCTGTCTTGTGAATTTGTCTAACTGTATCTTGAGACCATGTACGATTCACAGTACCCTTTGGCAAGGAGCTCCTCCATTTAACTACCCGTTCTGTTGAGAAGTACCTCTCCTCGTTTTGGCTCTGTCTCCTGATTTCTATTTTGTGTCCCTCATTCTCAGTGAGCATTTCTTATTCACCTTTTCTATGTCACTTTTTGCAAGAATAATACCCCTTAATTTTCTGTTCCAAGAAATGAAACATCTGAACCCCCATCATGTGTGCACCTTTGCATGCTCAATGGAGGCTGTGATATGGGGCTGCAGAGGGTCTTTCTAGCAGGGATTTCTTCAGTACAGGCTGAAGGTGGCTCTTTCCTTGACTGCAGAGCAGCCATATAGGCACTTGTCTTCCTCAACTCCAAGGGGAATGGGCAGTCAGGTCGGCTGAGGTGTGTCTGACCTCAGGGAGCAGTGACAAAGTCATCCTTGTTTTCTTAATGCATGTGAAAGAGGTGCAGGGATGAGGGAGCACAGAGTGGGAACCGTGCATCCTGCTCACTTCAGAAGACTCAACAGGTCTGTAAAATCATCCTATTAACAAAAATACACCTTTTCTAAATTCTGGGAAGGTACAAGTACTTTAAAAACCTGGAATAGTTTAACCCCAACACATCATAACATGAAAAATCTTGAAGTTGAGTGAGGTAGAACTGATTAGAGATCAGGTCTGGGATCTGCAAAGCTTCATTCATGCTCGGAGTCCTACCTCCTGTGAGCTGCCCCTGGAGCCCCATGGGGGGCCAGGCAGGTTGAGGAGCGGAGGGCTCAAGCAGACATTACCACAGTGCAAAGGCTGAGAGCATGTGAAAATCAGCATTCCCAACTTTCCTTTTTTTTTTCCCTTTAAATTGGGCAGATGCTTTAAAAAGCAGACATTTCTTCTTTAATTTGTAGCGGTTAATTCATTTATAAACTACATGTGCTTCACGAGTGATTATGCTAATGTACTTAAGACTATTTAAACCCTTGCATTGATTAGCCTAACCATTCATTTTAACTATATTGTCCAAGTAAGAAGTTATCTTAAAAATGTGTCTAACAAAACTCCATAATCACAAATATGCTACTTTATTGAATGCAACTATTGGCTTTACTGAATTCAGCTGCTTTTACACTTTAATTTTTAACATTCTGTTTTGCCTTGTGTTCATGTATACTATATGGTGGGACTAGGCTGGTGGGATGCATTTAATGGCAAAAATAACCAGTTAAATTTATATTTCATCCTGTCTCCAGGCAAAAGATTTTGTGGGGTCACACTCAGCTCACGCATGCAGAAGAGCAACTGGGTTGTAACCCCTCCGAGGCAGGTGGGATGCACTGGCTCTCTGCCGTGAATTAGCACAACATGGCCCTGGCCCTGTTTTCTGCTCTGAGGTCTGCCAGGTGCTACAGGGCTGCAGGCAAATCACTTAGCCCAGCGGGTCTGGTTTTCCCCATCTGTATGGGGTAATGATGCTTAGCTACCTTTGACGTTTACTGATGAGAAGTGCTATCTGAGTCATAGGCGTTGTTATTAAAGGTGTCTGGAGTGATGATTTCTTTGGGCAACTTCATGCTGAAGGTGACTGAGGCCATTCTGGGCAGGTTCCTCCGGGGCAACTGCAGTGTCGGTGTCGTCATCTAGTGTCATTTCTTGATGAAATGATCCAGGGAGTATAAAGAGAAATGAGGATCTGTGCTCCCTCTGTACTGCTCTGAAAACAGCAAGGGTGTTTTGAGTGATCTGCCTGATATAGAAAACTTGTTGCCAGCTTGCAGAAGGTCTTCTGCCAGCAGAGTCCCAGGACGTGACTCTGCTGGAGGGACAGAGCTCCTGCCTTTCGATGTGGAGAAGGAGCAAACCCGTTCTGCCATCTCTGAGGCAAAATGACAGCGCTCTTTGACATTTTTGTTGGTACATCTTTCAAAAATCTGTCTTAAGACGAATTTAAATTAAGAAGGTTTTTGTTGTGTGTTGCTACATGACCCCGGCATGCTGTGAAGTCAGGAGGGACGTTTTTTTGGGAGGGGTCTGCAGGGCAGAGCCGCCTGGTCCTCATCTGGCTGCCAGCATCCCAGCCACATCGGGTATGGGGCAAGGCCACGCATCCCTCCAGCCCCAGAGAGCTCGGAGGAAGCTGTGGGGGACCGGTGGTAACGAGGATGGGCACTTCTAAGCTCTTCCACCCTGGCTGTTTGCTCGGGCTGGTTCTTCTGTGTGCTGAGTGCTCTCAGCAGCAAACATTAGAAACAGTTAACTAAGCTCTGGGCTTTGTGTGAAATAACTGTGAAGGTCAGAGTAAAACACAACATACTTAACTCATCTGAAAATTACCCTCATCAACAGCATTGTTTATGCCTGATAGATAGCCTGAGCACCAATTACGGTTGTCATTTCCTGAGGTGCCATTCGGGGTAGGTGTGCAGGGTGAGATACGGAGGGAGGGAAGGGGCTCTGTGACCAGGGGGTTGTGGCAGCAGCTCCCCAAGGAGCCGAGCGAAGGCTGCCTGCCCCATGCTGTTAGGATCCCATGCCAGCTCATCTTGGCATCCTCTATCCTCCTTCTCTCTGAGCAATCTCAGAATTATATCACGTTGTTGGGGTTTTTTTTTGAGATCTGGTGCTGATGGTGCTGTGTGGAACAAAAACACTGAGGCATTTCCTGCCCCAAGATGGCCACTCTCTGAGACAGTCACTCAGGCAGGATGCCGAGAGAAGGTTGGCTTGTGTTGTGGTCCCTGTTTCCCTTTGCTATCAGAGTCGCGTTCACGGAGTCAAACAGGGGTCATCCTCCCTCCCATCCCCTTCTTCAGGGGAAAGCTGTCTATTGGGGAGATTGGCAAAAGATACAAAAGAGAAGGAAATTGGGAAGATAGCGGCTGGCCTGATCATGGAGGGTGGGATCCGAGAAATACAATAATACTCACAAAAAAAATAAGAGGCAGAAATGAACCAAGGGGAGAAGTGAGGATCTTGGAGGGGTGATAGACAATGATGTTTTGATATTTACATCTTTTTCTGTGCCTGATAGACAGTAATTTGTTTCTGGGAAGCTCTTTGTACCCTGTGCCCTGCTTGGGAAATGGATCTAATCTTGTCCTAAAAATTCACAATGTGCATTGACTAATTTAAGAACTCTGATGAGCAAAAGAGAGCAAATTCATCCCAGGATCCATCAGTGGCATAAAACTATAAGCTCTGCATAGTAGCATCAGGTAGTACAAGTGGGAAGAAAAAAAAAAAGTCCGAGATAGACATTTGTATATCTAACTCTATAAAACTGCTTTCAAAAATGTGCTGTGGAAGGGACACATGGAAGAAGCTATGCTACTTTGCTAAAATGTGGTATTTAGAGACTAGTTTGCCCAAAGGGGCAACTGCTTATACACATGTGGCCCCGTCAAGCAGAACCCCTGTGCCAGCCCATTGGGAATAGTGACACCTGTGCACGCGGGTGCTGACTTTTGCATACACAGAAGCTGCTTTTAGGGTGCATGAGTGCAAGCACTCCTCCCTGAACATCTGCAGGTGCGGCTGCATGCAAAGAGACAAAGGGAAGTTGAAAGGAGGCAATAGTATGTGCCCTTCATGGTAAAAAGTCATGAGTCACACTTCAAAATACTGTAAGATTCCATGTTTTCAGGCTTTTCTCTGCAACCGTGAAGGCCGGAGTTTCAAGGACAGCAGGTAATAACCTCCAGGAAAGAGGACTATGAGCCCAGCGAAACATGGGAGCTTACAAACCTGAAACTTTACCCCCAAATGTTTCAAAACAGTTGCAACTGAACTGCCCACAGCACAGATTTGGTATCACACTCTGTGTCACCATTGAAATGTAAACCAGGAGGTCCTCTTGCTGTCCTTGTAAGAGTGGAGAGTGAAGCAAAGAGCTACATAGCTTGTGGCGACACAACTCCACAAGAATGGCAGCACCAACGCAGGGATGTCACACGTCAGCACGGCTTCCTTCGTACGCATGTGTGCATAGTGCAGCCTAAAAATATGTGTGTGCGGGTTCTGCTTTGAGATAAGGCATGTCAAGGTCACGCTAGATGCGTAAGGGTTAAACACCCATCTCACTGCAAAATGGGTAAACCAGTTGCATTTTAGCTTTTATGCTATGTCACTATTTAGTGTCATAAGAGAGTGGTTTTTTTCTTAAGTAGAGAGATGTGCAGAAAGTATGTTGGATTTTAGGATGGATTACAGAGCAAACTGAAACCAACTAAACCATGAGCACAAAACCATACTGCTTTTTCTTCCATGCCAGTAATTAGGGGAGTTAAAAATCTTACCTACTTTCTTTATAAAAAAAAAACCAAACAAGATTTGCACTTCTATGGATTTCTCTGAAAAATTTTCATGGTCATGAGACACGCACCGTATTGCAGGAAAACTTACTATAGAAGCAAATAGAGGCATCTAAAAAAGAAAGATGAGTAAGGAGAGGATCTAGTCTATGATTTAATTGGAATCAACGGGAATTATGCCATTTGCCTTTGGTAGCAGCAGAATCAAAGCTGAAACACCGGCTGTAGTTTATTTTAGATTGCTGCCTGTCTGAGTTTAGATTTCAGATATCTCCACAGGGTTTCTTTTCTTTTAACTATCTACAATTTATGGCAGCAATATATATTCTAAATATTTTCCTCTATCGGGGGATCAGCTGAGCCTGTAAGGTCTGTGGGTGAGACAAACCCTTTCCCTTTTTTTCCGAGAGGGAGGTCTGCAAGGTGTGAGTCTAAAGGGTGTGGGTATTGCACTCGGGAGGATGTGCCTTGGGACCAGGCCTCCAAAGCTGCATGAATGCAAAGGTGAGAGGTTTGAGCAAGTTGTGCTACTCAGCACTTCTCAGGTGGAGATATGGAGAGCAGAAGCCAGCTAAGTGGGCTAGAGACAGAGCAGCCTGCGGGGCGAAAGTCTCAGCAGGTTGTTGGCTAAGGACTGAGCTCTAGGGGTGAAGAACCAGTGGGGAAGATGTGGTGGAAGAGCCTGATGTTGCCAAATCAATCCTTAATCTCTTGGAAAGTGCTGCATTGTTGTGAAACAGAGCACAGGGGGAAATATCCTTATGTAGGGAAGAAGGAAAAAAGAAGGCCTGAAGTCAAAGAAAGAGGCTTGCAGAAGGCAACAGGAAAATGGTATCCATCTTGGATAGATGTAACAGTCTGTGTAACATTAACACTTATATTTGAGTAGCAGTACTCTTCTTGCTGGTAAATGTATATGATTATCTTTGGGTGATGAATGAAAAACAGTAGACACTTAGCCTTTGAGAACAAACAAAGTAGTTGCTGAGAAGTCAGCATCTTCTGCAGCCCCTACCTGCTCTTTAATACCAGTCAGTGGGAAGTGACAGGCAGAGATCTCTCCAGGAGAATCAGACAATCAGACACACAGGGAGAAACTAGTGGTAAGAAGTTGAGATACCAGGTGACCTGAAGAATAGATAACTTTGCTGCTGGAGGGAGAAGAAAAGTTTTAGAAAACAAAATCCAAGAAAAAAATCATGAACGTTCGGTAGCGGGAGATGTCTAAGGGGCCGGGGCACAAAAGTAGCATCCTTGTGGAGGCATATGTGGAAAATATGAACACGTGTTGAGCTTTTTAACAGTCTAGTCAGGAATCACTGAAAAAATCACTAAAAAAAGAGGTGAGGTGCCTCTTAGAGAAAAAGTTGTGGTTTGCAGAACTTCAAAGTTTCCTGGAACGCTCCTGCTGTGGGTCATTTTGCCTGACAGGTTTGCTGAGGCAGAGCATCATCGCTGCATTTTCTCCCTGTCCTTTTTTATCTGGTCAGAGGAGACAAATACCGCACATAAAATAGGCACTCATCTCTGCTCCAGCCCTCTCAGTGAGTAGGATCAAGCCATTGATCAAGCTTCATATTTCAT
>NW_009236128.1:0-32246 GCF_000690835.1 Fulmarus glacialis | reverse complement strand
TCTTTCCCTTATGCAGTCTCCCACAGATCAGTGTTACTGAAGGTGCCCGAAGCGGACGCTGTCTGACATTGTAATAGAAAGCAACTGATCGGCAATTCTCTCTGCTAGAGCAACCAGAGCTGAAGAGGTAATATAACCTCCTATAAGCAAGGACAAATGATGACTGAGATGTTTCTATCCCAATAAATTGTACAACACATGGTCTGTTATCCTTGGGTATGATCCTGCATTTCTTGAATATTCTAATGGGCAAATAATGTTGAGTTTTGGGCATGTGGGCCTGCAGCTAAGGTTCAACATGTAAAAGGTGCTAGCAAATTATTGCATGAAGCGCAAAGGCTACCTGGACTTGTGTCTACAAAGGTTCCAGTGGCAGTAACCAAATGAGGGTTTGTTGAGTTGCTCTGAGTAGGAAGGACGTTTTTGCTTTGCTAAAAGAAACAGTAGAATTTGTGGAGCTGAATGTTAATGAGACCATTCAAAACTAAAAGAAGAGTAACCTATCTCTGTCAATTAATTTGAATAATATCATACTGAAGTTAAAAAAACCCTCAAACAAAACCCCAAACAAACCAAAGCAAAACACATTGTATCAATTTTTTATTTGTTAACATTATTTGAGTGTTACATGCTTTCTGCATCTCTCTGAGCCACAAATAAATATATGGGATCCATCCCCCCATTATCTGTACTAGGTTCTCCTTCCTCATTTCAATGTGATTGCATCGTGTTGAAAATGCTTTGGGCGAATGCATGCATTCAGACACTCTTCACTGAAACCTCTAAAGAGTGAGAACAATTAGCAGGATAGGGGACCATACTATTTACATTATCTGTTGTTCAGCTTAAAAATTCAGTTTCTCTTTAACAGGTTTTCTCTGCGTGGTTTCATGATTTGGAGGAAAGTCATGCAGGAGGGAAAAGGGTTCAAGAGCAAGGGAGATGTCCATGAAGTGAAATTTATCTATTCACTGCGAACTCAGAGCCCAACAATCAATTTTGGCAAATGTATCAGCCCAGAGGTAAACACAAAGGAGTTTATTAATGTGGGTGGCATGATTGGCATGAAATAGAAATAGTACTCAGCATTTATAAATGATTCAATTAAACAATTTAATATAATGGTTCAAACAGACAACATCATTTTTAAAGGTAGGAAACTGAGGCTTATTGAGGCTTAATGACACACACAGGGCCACACCACAAGTTTGAGGGATAAGCAGCTGAATTAGAAGACCTGACTTCCATTATAACGCACTACGTTAGATGACAATCTACAACAGAAAGAACGAATGGAAATAAAAAAAGACAGATGGAGAACAAAAAGAAGCATGCATAAGTGTTTGAAATAAAAACATGCAGTGGACAAGAATGAAACTGGTAATTGAAACCTTTGCTTACTTTTAAAGAGAATTAAATGTATTTGCTTGAGGTGCATTTGGAATAACAGACTACTGAAAGGGGTGATGGGGGCCTGTGAGAGAAAGTGAAAGCATTTACTGAGGATGTTGCTAAAAGCTGTACTTTTGCCTCCATTTTCAGGAAGGAATAAGAGGACAGATGGCAGAAATTTCCCAAGGGAGAAAAGAGAATTACTAGAGAAGATCAGGATCAGACCTGCACAGGTGATCATGAAATTGAAATGCCTGAAACCTCAATTTCTCAAGGTCGATATAACCCATGCCTAGGTAACCAGCTTCTCTGAATTCTGAGGCAAATGGGACAAAATGAGAAAACTGGGAGGTGCTGGAGGACTGGTAAGAGTGTAATGTCAGTGGTGACCTAGAGAGAATCAGAGTATTGTCAGCTGGGTGGTTTCTATTTTATGTGTTTCTGCACCACAGTCATCGCTGGAGTATCTGAGCACCTTCAGTAACATCAGCCATGTGGTCTTAGCTCTCTCAGTCTCTCCTCCTGGGAGAACAACTGTGTCTTGGAGGGCCTTGTTTCAGGAGCATTTTTTTGTTATTATTAGTGTGTGTATTGTAGAATATTTGTTGCAACACTATGGGCTGAGAAATATGTCTTGTGCCTGAATTGGAAGGTTGTAGGTTAAGGAGGAGACTGCATTTCACAGTATCAGTTGCTCCTGGGCGAGGTCTGGTTGAACTGGAAAGTGCTGGAGATTTAGCAAATAAGTACAGGGGTTCCTCCTCCCTTGCCATAGCTGTTGACCTTATCTCCAGCTGATTTGCGTCTGCTTTCTCTCCGCTTTAGGGATAAAGACCCTTTTCAGACATGACCATCAGATTTCCAGCTGTACAGAGGAATGCAGTTCTGTTCCAGTCCCAACCTAACAACCAGATTTTGTGAGATGTCTTGTTCTTAATGCTGTGGGAGCTAAATGCCAAAATATCTTTAAAATCTGTGTTGACTTTATTCCAATTTTGTCCATCTAGCAATTGCACAAGTATACACAGTGTCTCTGTGCTTTTGCATCATTTAGGTAAATACTGTAGTATGGAAAGAGACAATAGCCAATAGGGGAGGGTGCTGGAAAAACTGAAGAGGAATATACTGAGACAGCTTAAATACTATGATCTGATTATTCATAGTCAGCATGATTGTGTGAGAAATACTATGTTGACCAAAGAGAATCTGTATGGTTTTGACTTCTCTGAGGAAATGCAAAGAATTCCAGTGGATTGACATTGTGATTAGAATTTAACTTAAGGACCTTATGAACAACTGGGTATTATAAAGGGTGATCAAGCTTATTCAGTGCTGAGGAGCAGGTTCTTAATTTTAGGGAGCTTCTTCCAGACCAGTGTCCAGAGTGTTATGATCAGAACTGATCCTTTCTTTCTCTTCTTAGTGGATGTCACAGGGACTTGCCAAGGGAGGTGTGAGCTCTAGGAGATGCTCAAAAAGTGCTTCATTTCCCATGTTGTTGGTAATGACTCTTCCTCTTATGTCAAATCCTTTTGTCTGGTCACAACTGAACCAATGATGGGCTTGACAGTCATCTTGCTGGATCCTGGTTGGACCACTCTGGAAGAATTAATGTCCAAAGTAAGGATAATTTTTGGACAACTAAGAAAAAGCCAGAGAATATTTTGAGCTGGAACTAACAGGTTACTAGCACTGACCACTGAACTGTGTCAGAGACACATAAGCACTCCTGGATTTCATATAGCCTCACTTCTATCTCTCAGAATTTGTAATTTTCTTTAACAAAGATCATTTTTTCTGACATTAAGAAACCACTTGGAATGTCTGTTGTCCGTTACTCTTATGTTATTACTAAGCCTAACTTATAAATATCGAAGGTGTAATATACAGCATGTTGCCCTCATCTAAAAGGTGCAAGTACTGACCCAAAAAGTCACTTGCCCTGCAGGTATGCCTGATGTTGCCCGCAATAAATATCTCTTTGAGGGAAAGAATAGATGAAGAAGAGCTCATGCGTGGCTGATAGTGATTGAAGCTATGTTTGTGCCCCGTACAGTAAAGGCATTGTTCAGTACTTATCTTCCTTGTGAAAATATTACTATTGTAATAGTACCAACGTATCTATATGTGTGTCAATCGTCTCTCATGCAAGCACCAGCTGGGAAGTTCATTCTGCCCCATCACACATGTAAGTGGTGCCTCTTACCTTTGTTGCAAATCATCCTCCTATATTTTGCATGAGTGTCAGCTGTCCCTGTGATCACGCTGCTGACACTTCTAACTTGATCTGTCTGCATTTCGTTAAGGTAACTCACCAGGCAGTGCTTCTGGATGAAGCTTTGCCCAAAGGCACTCCAATGCTTGAGGTTAGGCAGGGACATCAGGCCCAGCTGTGAGCTGTGTGTGACACATAAGGTTCACAAGCCTAGGAATAGCCCTTGCAAGTTTTGCCATGCACTTGAGAAGCTCAGTTCCTTCCTGCCACTGCGTTGCTCGCAGCGCTTAGTGGTTTAGTGCCGCCGTTTGCACGGGCCTTCCCCATCCCCTTCCCAGCAGTGCTGGGGAGGGAGGAGAGTTTGTGCTCACACAGCGTCTAAGTCCAGATGAGAGGTGTAGCTCGCTTGAGTAGGATGCAGGTGGTGGGAGTGGGAGTGTGCAATCGCTCGCAGTCGCACTGGGTGACAGCTAACCAAGACGGCTTCCTCCTCCCACGCGCAGGGCCCAGCTGAGAAGTGCTGTGAACGCAGTGCCGCTTGGATCGCTTTTCTGTTCTCGCTTGCTGTCAAGATGTGCAGCGGGCTCTCGGTCGGAGCGGGTGGGGTGAGGTCACATCCTCTGTACCATGTCAGAATGGGAGTGACGAGCATGTCCCATCTCAATGCATGAGGAGTCAGCTTCCAGAGAGGTTTGGTGGCTTGTGTCTTGTGTTGTCATCCTCTGAGGAGCAAGTTCCCTTTGTTCAGACTTATTTCTTACACTGAATACTGACCAAAGTTACATGTTGGTCTACACCAGCAGCAAATTTGTCCCTGGGGTTTTCATCCTTCAGTTGTTTAAACCATACTCTTATGAATGATCAAAGTGAAGTGGGCTATGAAGAAGAAAATTAATTCTATCTCAGTTCAATGTTAGGTATTCTGTATACTTTAAATTATCTTATATAAAATGGTCAACCTCTTTCTCATCCCATGGCAGGACTTTAGTTTCTCGTTGATTAGATATGGTGTCTGGCTTAATGTGTGCTGAGGCTGGCTGAGTAGACTTGGTTACTGTATTTACTTGTGCAGCAACTGAGATTGATACCCACTGAAATCTCAGCAAGAATTGAATGAAATTTAATTCTATTGCAGTCAAAGGTGCTGCTTTGTATGGTGCCCAGCACAGTGGTCCATCACTGGGACTCCTCAGTGCACTGGTAATAAAAATAATAAGTAATAAAGCTACAGCTGATAATAGTTTAGTGAAGGTGTGTGTTTCAGTTGGGGTTTACAAGAACAGATCCTCACCACATCTCTTGCCTACCTTTTCAAGGAAATCTTAAAGACCCTTTTTTTTTTTTTTCTCTTAAGTCTATGTTCGTTTTATACCTGTGATTCTGTGTACATTGTGTATTATGAACATCAAGTATGCACCTCTTTCCAAGCTGCAAACTTCTACTATGGATAGAGTACCAGTAGGCATAAGAAATAGGAACTAAATTTACATTCCTCTTTTTTTTTTTTTTTTTTTTTTTTTTTTTTTTTTTTTTGGGGAAGCAATTTACGTGTTATGCTTCTGGATCCTAAAGCAAAAGGAAATGTGCTTGACGCTAAAATTGGCTTCGTGGCTCCAGTTTTCTCAGCTCTGCACCACCTGCCTCTAATCAAACTGTCCAATTACAGGAAACAATTGTTTTCTTGCTTTCTGTTAAGTGCAGAAATTCATCCACTAAAGGACTTTTTACCAAATGTTGCTTTTAACAAAACCGCTTTCACAATTTGTTTGAAAAAAATGTGCTGATGTTTATGTCCAGGATGCATGTTAGAATTCAAACATATGGTCACCAAGATCCACATAAGGTCATTCACAAAATAGTAATATTTATCTTAACTGATTGTAGGGTTTGGAAATCTCTATTGTATTGGGAGCAACTCAGTGGACATTAATAGAGTTTCACTATTGTTGTGGTAAGCTGAGAATCAGGCCCTGACCTATAATTATCACGTACATGAAGAGCACTGATAATACAGAAGGGAAATTGGTCTCCCTAGATATGCTTCCTTAATGTGAGACAATGACTTCAGGCTGTTTCTGAGCTGCAAATCTCCCAGGTGAAGTCTTGCTGGAGTAGAATAAAGTAGAATAAAAAGCAGAGTAAGAGGATGCAGCTTTGGTTAACAATGCTTTCCTTGCGAAACTAGATCTCAAACCAAATTATAGCCTTAACACACTCCGTCAGTCTTACAGAAATACATGAGATCACATGAGAAAGTGTATATACAGCTTGTCCTCTATAATTTTAACAATGGTGTTTACGTGTCTTCACCTAACAACTGCTTTTTATCTGCAAATAAACAGATTGGTAAAGAAAATATTAACAATATCCTCTATAATTAGAAGCTTATCAATTACACTAAAGGTATTTGATTGCCTCACAAACTTTGTATGAAACAAAATAGACTAAGTAAGAGTGTAATGATCCTAATTAGGAGGCCTGTATAAAAAGAGATTTAAAATACTGTAAAATTTCCTTGAGAAGCATAAGACAGTTATTGGAAACAGTATACTGAGTAGAAGAAACATGAGGAGCTACTATTCACTGTCTCATAACATGAGAAGGTGGGGGGTATTCTATGAAATTGACAGTCGATAAATGCAAAACAGATAAATGAGTAACTCGTAGGCATTAGCTAGTAAGCCATCAGCATGTGGAATTAATTTCCATAGGAAATCTATATTAAACTGCAGCACAATTGGCAGCATTGCTACAGCCATGTTGAGAGGGGTGATGTACTAAAAATTACTTTTTGTTTCCAAAATGTGTTTAGTATGTGTCTGTGTACTCACATACAACTTGCAGCTATGCTAACTGAATCAATAGATGTGATTTCCTCTGTTAGTTGAATCAATGAGGAGGTGTTTGGTATACACTAGAAAAAGCTTTGGAAATTGGATAGAATGCGCTATATGAGAATTCCTCTGTGTCCTCACAACTGTACTTGTCTATGCCTTTTTTTTTTCTCACATTTTCCAATTTTTCTGCCTTTTAAATCAAGATCAAGAGGGGAACAATGCTGGAGATTTCTGTGTTGGCTGGCTTGTACTGTTTAGCAACTTCTTGTTTGTGTGCTGAAGTGGGGGTTGGGGAATATATCACTTTATTCCTGTTATTTCCAAGATTGCTTTAGTCACACTTGAACAGCTAATCTTGCTGCATTTATATGGATAATGCAGTGGTATATAAGATAAGAATAAAAATTCAGTAACTATAGAACAAATCTCCATTGCTTTTAAAAGAGAATAAAAAGAGAAGAGTAACCTAACACAAAGCAAATGTTGCTTGCAGTGCAGTAAAACCCAGACAAAATCTGAAATGCTCCATAAAAAGGGAGCCAGCATGTTTACCAATTGTTATTCCTATGGCATGGGTGATTGTTTCATTTTATTGTGTAACCTGTTATTTATTACAGTGCCCATCAACATAGTAACATCCATTCTTCATACGATGGGTGCAAATATATTTTATATATGTTATCCAAACAGCATGAACAAATACATCCTGACTTCTCTGCAGCTCTTAGCTCTTAGCTCCAGAGACCTGAGAAGCTGAGCTAATACCCTGAATGACAAGTGCTCAGGTCTAGTGGAAAGTAGGCATGAAGAGATGCAATGCCCAGCACTCTTAACATTGCACTTTGTGCCTATGTCTATTTCTAGAGGGACATATAAGGTTTGGTCCTAAACCTTGTGTAATGCAGAGAAGAGGATTTGGAGAGCAAAGGAGGTTCAGAGCCGTGGCTAAGGGTTCTTCATATGGGTGAAAAGGAACGTGGGTATGTATGTTCTATATGTTCCATATGTTCCATATATATAGATAGGCCTGTATGGAGGGTTTAGAGTTATAAGAAGCTGGAGTGGTGGATATGAAGGTACTGGAGTAAGAGTAAGGTTAGTGGGTTGCAGTGCAAGGATGAGGGGTATGAGTATACAAGATGTCCTGGCATAGATGCTGGAAATGCTGGGAATTGGCAGAAAAAACGTACCAAACAGGGATAATTCCATCATTATAACACCTTGTCTCTTATTATAAATTGATCCTGTTTTCCCTACTGAAACAGGGGAAGGTTGTCCTCTGATTTCCAGGTTTGCTTTCATATATTCCGCTTGAATGGTCATACACTGTCTGTGCCTTGCTTTCCAGTTTGAAACATGGTCATCCTGCCAGGTGTGTGCATACGCATATTGGCATGCACAGAGGGCTACTGCTAGCCTGGCCCTGCCTCCAGTGACCTGACGATCTTTGTTTGTTGAGTGCGTGGTCAGGATTAGGGAATGAAAAAGAAATTGTATGCTTGAAGAAAGAAAGAAGGATAAAAGCAGAATTTCGAAGCATTGGGGATTCTGCAGGTCCCACAGTGACACTTCTCACCTGGAAACACGTGCTGCAAATCCTGCGTGCCCAACAGCAGTGCAGCCTTTCCCTGCTGCGTGGTGGGCAGTGGGCAGTACACAATGCGAGAGCTGAGACAGAGAGCAGCGAAAGCCTAAGCCTGCTGTGAGGACTCCCCGAGGGGGAAGGAAACCTCTGCACATCAGAAAAAGCTTTTCTCTAGAATTTCTGCTATTTCCAGTTGTTTCAGGTCCTGGTGCATAAACCTTCCAGCGTGCTACACTGGAAGGATCTAAATTACACAAGTCAACCTATGCGGGAGGAATATACTCATTATTATAGTTTCACACCCTTCATCTCATTCTGGGATTATCCTTGGGCAATGAAATTTTTGCATGGGAGAAAAAGGCACACATGAATGGCCCAGATACCATCTTTGCTTCCTGCCCTTCACACCCCATCTGACTGCATTTTTCCCACATTTGTCACTAACCAGAATTGTGTTTTGGTGTGGGGCTTGCAACTCATTTAGCCCTATAGGAATAAAAGCCCTGAGTTTAAATATGCATATCTAACTTTCCCTTTTAGAAAAAAAAATGGTGAAAAAAAAGACTTTTAACACATTACTTAGTTATGTAGGAATGGCCAGTATCATGCAAGAACTGACCCAGGGTCCAGCAAGTCCAACAGCCAGCAGGTGCCCCCAGATGGCTTCAGAAGAAGATGCAAGAAACATGACCTTCGATGCGGTGCAGAACATGGGATGAAGTATCACCGTGTTAGCAAAGATTGGCCATGTGATTTTAATCAGGTAATTGCCACGCTACCACTGCCAATGATACAACCTAGGAAGAGGCTGTCATAGAAACCGGTGACCCTCCTTTTGAACTAAAAGCAGGAACTATTGGTCAGCCATGCCTGGGGCAATTCCCTTGTGGGTCAGAATGGTATTTGGTTTTGTATTTAACTGTATCAGTCAAAAATATAATGAGTAAATTTAGCCTTTTATTCTGGTCACAGTGCAAGTAGTTTCTAGAAAGACATAGCCTGCAAGATTATGATACTGGTCACGTGGCTTTTTGAGTGGGTAGCTGAAACATTTTAAGTAACCAAAAATAATAGTAGGGAACATACGATAGCTTTTTGTTATGATTTTTATTTCGTAGGACAGTCTTTAGCTAGTTATTCATGCTGAAATTCGTTACTTTCAGGACTCACAAATATATTTTATGACTATCTAACAGCTTGTCTGCATATTGGAACACAACCTCACAAATAGCAGCACAGAAGCATTCGCAAAATTAATTTCATTAGTATTCTACCAGCTCTGGAGCTTAACTACTGTGAATAGGTGTTGCACAGGCAGTATAGTTTAATGGTTCCTGCGGTATTTTAACTCAGGACTCCACAACCTAGTTTTTCGGCCTCTATGCTTGTGGAAAGAGGGTCACAAAATCTTTCAGTCTGCCCAGCTGTAAAATGGTATGCATATATTTAGGTAGCTTAACTAAAATTGCTAGCATGTATTGAAATATTTGGATGAAAGCTGCTTTACAGTGTAAGCACAAAGTATTATTATTAGAAACATTATTACATTATCAGCAGTGTGGCTTACAATGAAAAACCATGAACTTCTGGCTTTAGGAGCAGGTGGGGGGGTTGTTTTAATATAAGTATTCAAGAAATCTAAAATAGACAAAATAAGGACATAGATGTAAAACAAATAACTGTGATGTTAACTTTATTAAAAAGCTTCTTTGTGGTATCAGGCAGGAAGTGAAACTGCTTTCAAACTGCAAATATTTCTCAATCATTTCATGCACCAGCAATCTTTGTAATAGGTTTTCTGTTGGTTTTTGCAAAATGTTCAGATGAGCCGATAAAAGTTCAGACACAAGGGGAAAGGCAGTCATTTTTCTTGAATTTCACTAGCCGTATATTTCATTCCATGATTCAAAGTGACCTTAGAGTCCGTCTCCAAGAACAGATGTGCACACTGAAAGTTTGAGCCCTAACTATTTTTTTAGGGTCATTCCTTTTTATAAACCAGCAGTGCTATATGCTAGCAGCCAGCTAACCGGCTTCGGGTGTTGACTCATGCTTGGTGACAGAGTTCAATCAGAGATAGCTGAAGCAGAAACGGCTCCCAGCTATCTTCCCTACCCTCTGCTGGGGATGCTGCCTTGCCACAGGGCTGGCTGAATGTGAATGTGTGCCTGCAGCCTGGCCGGGGGAGCTTATTGCCTGCTGTACTCCTGTGAGCTCCTGCCGATTTCAGGCTGTAAACCCTGCTGACTCAAGAGGGGATACTTGTTCTGCTAAACTGTCCCTGGGATGGTAGCTTCCAACAGAGGGACAGAGGCAACAGCTGGCAATGGTAAATGCTTCATCCATCCCAGTTAAATCTGCCAGCGAATGTGAATCAACACTTTTAGGTTTTGTGCTACTTGGAACTACTTTTCTGGCTCTAAGTATCATGTTATGTTGATCCCAGAGGGTCAAGTACAAAAGTATTGAGCACTTAGAGATACTAAATGCCCTTACTCGGTGAATTAACGGGGTTTGAGAGCACTTGGCAATGGGACTGCTCAAAAAAACTTACATTAAAACTGTTGTTTGACAGAAAAATAGTTTTTTCATTAAAAATGGAAATCTAGAAAACTGAAACTTCAGCTAGCATATTCACTGCTGCACCTGGGTCAGACTCAGAAAGCACAAGGACTAAGTGTTAATTAGGTATCTCTTGACTCAGTAATTCTTGTTAAAAATGCTGCATGTGGGGCATCTAGAAGAGCAGCAGGTGTTGTGGTAGATTTTACTTGTCTAATCTTGTTGTTTCTAGACACCACCACCCCAGTCTCTGCATTTATTCAACCAGCAAAAGTTTATTCTTGCTGTACAAAAATGGAAATAAAAAGGTAGAAAAAGCACATGCAATTCAAAATTTCCAAGGTAATTTCATTTCACAATGTTCAAAAGTGATCTGATTTGAACATTTATTGGGTTACATTTCAGTCAAATGTTTGTCTAAATTTTGACAAATTGAATGCTTGGTAAATTGAGAGAAAATGAAGTTTTTTAAAACCTTTGCAGATCTTTTCTGAGGATGAAAACACCTTAATTTTTGTAAGAAAATATATTTTAATAATGTTTACCAGCTCTAGACGCTGGCCTGGGATTCGGAAGACCTGGATTTAATTCTCTGTTCATTGTATGATTTCAACATATCACCTAGATTTCTGGTGCCTCACCTCAGCATCTGTAAAAGAGGGGTGTTGTGTTATCTTGCAGAGGTGTTGCGGAGATCAGTACATAGAAGTGTGTGATGTGCTCTACTGTGTTGTATAGGACAGTGAAAAGTCCGAAGGCTGTACCTTTGTTGTTCCCTGGATTACTATTCTTGACATTTTGCTTTGCCAAACAGGGAAAATCACAAAGTTCTCTAAAATCACAGCAATCTGCTGTTCCTGCTCTGTTTATGTGCTCCAAAGCCTGTAAAGTTTTATTAGAATCTTTGCAGTGACTTCATATGCTTTGCGTTGGACTTTAATGACCTCAGGACTGTATGGATCAATGTATTTATTGTTGTGTGCTGAACATCCTCACATTTCAGAGGCTGATCTCAAGACTGCTGAGAGCTTGTCAAAGTCTATGTTTCATTAGATACTATGTACTTGTTTGATATCCACAAATTTCGTAAGCATGACGCTAACAGGAAGGAAAGTGTTTAGTACCTAAAAAGGATTGGTCCATTTGCTCCACTTGCTCCTCAACACTTTTAGATGGCTAACGATAGTAAGGTGAAGCCTACTGATATCATGCTGCATTACAGGAGGGCAAACAGGACCCTCAGTATCACAGGCGATATCATTCATAGAACAAGAGAACTAAAAGAAGGGGATGGAGCCTCTCCAAGCCTTGCAGGGAGTCGGTGGCTGCAGACTGTGCTCAGGATATTCCAGGAACCTTGATTCATTATCTGTTTGCGCAGCATTTGTGAATGCTGTAGAAATGTTTATAAACAAATGTCAGGTAACAGAAGAAGTACTTGATGAGCTCTCTAGTCACGCAGACTGCAGATCGAGAGGCACCGATGATGATGAAAAGTTGAATGATTTCAAACACAATTTAGAAGAAATGGAAGGGGATGGTGTGTTTTGCACCTGAATGAGTTCATCTGCTGCAAATGGTTCAGTTCTTAAATCAGTGTTTGGTGGAGCAGGTTGGAAGTTTTAAGATCATAGGATCATTCAGGTTAGAAGGGACCTTAGAAGGTCTCTTGTCAAACCTTCTACTCAAAGTGGGGTCAGTTAAAAGATCAGACCAGGTTGCTCAGGGCTTTGTCCAGTCAGGTATTGAAAACCCAAGAATGGAGATCGCACAACCACTTCGGGCAACCTGTTCCCGTGCTTGATTTCTACTGCTTTCATTGCAAGAAGATCTTTTTCTTCAGATCCAGTCTGAACCCCTCTTCTTACAACTTATGCTTTTTGTCTCTCATCCTCCCACTATGTACCACTGTGAAGAACCTGCCTCCACCTCCTTGATAACCTCCTCATAAGCACTGGAGGGCTGCTAATAGTCCCCCTCAAAGCCATCTCTTCTCCAGGCTGAACAAGCCCACCTCCCTCAGCCTCATCTCATTGGGCAAGTGCTCCAGCCCTGGGGGCCTTCTGCTGAACTCGCTCTGGTTTGTTGATATGCTGCTTCTCTGTCATACAGATTTACAGGAAGAAACCTAATTCCTTCAAAATAAAAAATTTCCATGGGAAATTTCAGTTCTCCGTGTAGAAAACTGTTTCCAGTTCAAATGCGGTCCATGAGGTCAGCTGATGGGCTGCAGAGCTTCTGGCCCCACTGGCTCTGCAGTGTTGCAGCAATGGTTGGGGCAGATTGTCAGCTGGCGTTGCCAAGGGTCTCACTCAGTTCCAGAACTGCTGAAACATTATTCTGGAGTTTCCAAAATGAGGTACTGTGTAATTTCAGGGAGGAGAATTTCCAAAACTGCAACATTTTCTTCTCCGAATTGACTTCTCCTTCAGTTCCCCTTTTTCCTTCCCCTCCCAAAGTAATTTTCTTCAGAATTGACTTTGTGTAAGGCACAGGCTGAACCTACAAATCCTTTTATTTTAATTTACCTAGAGGATTGTGAGAAATGGGCAGGAGACCCTGTCATTAGTAAGGTGTTTGTTTAACAGAACAAAACTATTTCCCTCTTTACTGTAGACTTCAGATTCTGAACAATTATTAACTTGTAGCCTTCCCTCTTCCTTCCTTCCTTTTCTCTTTATAATTGGACCTAAGGTTTTGCATTTCTTTCTTATCTGCTGCTTTCAACATGTTAATAGTGAGTTTTTGTGGGATTGCAGAGGCAGAAAGCAGAGGATGTTCCAGAGGGGATGTTAAAGTAATGGTAATATAATTAATTAATGTTTTTTATTAATAATTGTTCCATTATAGATATAATCCTAATTTTTCCCGTGCAGGCAAACTCAGAGTGTCCTAGGCAAGCTTGAGAAGGGGCTGTGTGGCTAGTCCTGGTACATCATCTAAATTGGCCTCCTTTCCTTCTCTCACCCTCCCTGCTCTATCACAAGGCCAACAGCTGTGTGGATTTGGGAGTGACTCTGAGGTAGGTGACGTCATCAGAAAAGCCATACATTTCTGGCTGGTATGGCTTTGTATTAAGAAAATGAGGCAAAAGGGCCAGTAAATTTCATTCATCAACAGAAGGTGCCTCACAGCGTGAGGTTGAGCCGGTGGACTTCCATGCCACCGGAGGTTGTAAATGTGAATGCCGTGCTGGATTGAAAAGGGCCTAGAAAATGTTATGAACAGTTGTAACATTTGAAGTAATAAGACAGGCTTAATTAAATCTCATATTTCAGGACATTGGCTAGTCTCTGTAGGGATCAGGAAGGATTTTCCCTTATCCATACACAGCATTTCATAATTGGCCAGGTGCATTATGGGGTTATTGTCTTTCTCTAAATCTGAGGTAGTGATTAAATACCTCTGCTAGGAGTGGGAGGCTTGACATGAGCACTTGGCCTGATGTGGCATGGCAGATTTGGTCTTCCTTTAGATTGTCAGTTGCTTTCCCTTGTGATTTTTATTGTGAGTCTTGCAATATTTGATGTTTTTCTAGCTCCCGGATGAAGGTAACGGCGTTGAGAATCTTGGCTCTCACCAGGATACTAATTTTTTAGCCCTCCTATCAGTACAGTAAGGTTTGGAAATGTGACCCAAACCTCTGAAATAGAAGAAAATCCAGGCCATATTTTACTGCATTGCATATTGCATTGGTTGCTAATACTGATTTGCATGTGCCAACTCAGAGCGACTACGTAATCCACAACCTTGTCTTGTAATGAAAACAAATGAATCAAGTGGGATAATGCTCCTGACCTTTGAAGTGCTCTGAGAGATGGATCAGAAGGTGGTTTTTATGCCTGCATATTCTTCATGGCTGCAGTAGTTGTGACTGCAAAACTGTTTCTATGCAAATATTCAGCGTTCATGTAGCTGGAAGCCTGGAAAGCTTTTGCCTTTTGGGATGGTTGAGAGGAGAATCTAAGCCCAAAGCTAGACATTTGTGTATGCCTGCTTAACTCCTACCTGGTATATGACCCAGCTTCCTGGAGACTTATGTTGCTGCATAGATCTCCCACATTCTTGAGGTTCTAACGTGGCTGTGGGAAGGGGAGAGGCATGTGAAACAGTGGCTCACTCAGTGCAGGGCAGATGTGAGGTGTTGGGTCTTGGCCAGGATGTGCCTGCAGATGTATTTTGTTATCCTGGTGGGAAATGCCAGGGGTACCAGCTGAGACCTTATCTACCCCTGGGTATAAAACACTTCTAGCAGACACGCCATGTGTTTCTGACGGCTGTGTACAGATACACAACCTTTTAGAGTTTTGTACTGGGGGCAGCCACCAGTTATATCCATCAGCCAGCTGCTCATGGTACCGTAGAATGGGAAAGGTCATTTTACTGGGGCAGGAGAGTGTGGAAGAGGGTCAGAGGAAACTTGACCAGCCTGTAGTATCTTGCCTGGTTGAATGAAACGCATTAAAAGCAATCCAATTCGTATTTCTACAGAAAGGCCAAGATTGCTTTAATTAAAAGAACTTTTGTTAAAAGAGCTCTCTCTCAAATCCTTGGTAAATGAGCATTTACAAATCATTAAGATTGCTACTAATTGTCACTGATCATTGTTCACAGTGAACTAGGAGCAAATTCTGCATGGTACTGGCCATTTCTTAAATAAGGAAAGGCCAGTCCCTACCCTGAAGCGCTTACAGTTATTGCCCAGCGTATGTATTGGGTGATGCAGAGAATATGAAAATAATCCCCAATTAGTTTAGTGTGGAAGTTTCTGGTAATGTTTTAAGAATATGGACTTTATGCAAAAATTTAGCATTCTTCTCAATAATTAACGCTTGTGAAAGGTTTAATATGTATTTATTGAGTGTGTTGTGATACTGGCACATAAGCAGAATAATAAGGGGTTGTGTATGCATGAAAGGGTTTTCACCTGCATGTTGACTTTTAATTTTTTTTTTTTTTAATGCTGAACAATAAGGTTTATTCTAAATTAGAATAAGAAGATGGGTTATGATGGTAAAAATTTTAATTTGTGTTGTATTAATTTCCTCTTAACTGTTTGCAAGACAATGACATAGTGAAACATTTAGGTTGTGTGCAGAAATCAAAACTACTCGCTTAGTATCTGCAGATCTTTGTAAAGTAAATGTGCAGCATATGAAAAAATTATTTGCCGAATTTGCAGAAGGTTGTCTGGTGCACATATGCATCTGTGTGTTAGTCAACTTATTTGCTTTTAAGCGAAAGTAAGTGAAGAAAAAATACTGATGACACCCAGAGCCAGTGCAAAATGGTTTCAGTTTCTTGAACAGGGCACCTAGATGTGAATCAGCATATTTTCACTGTCAGAAAAACCTGAGTGGTTTTTCCTCAGGGTAACAAAGGTACATGTCAACTGTCTGAATACAAAAGCTCAGTGAAGGCAACACACATTAGTTCTACCATGAGGTAAACTCCCTCAGGTCAACCCCAGGCAGGGGTACAACACTCATCTTGGCAAGTCACCTCATGGTAAAACTTGTAGTGCCTCATCCTCACTATTTTTTTACCTCAAGGTAGCTGACGTGCCTGTAGCTACCCTGAGGTAAAAATGCCACCTCTTTATCAGCAAGCACCGGCCCTGAGATGCTTACGTGCAGGCCAACACTGTGCTCCCTGGCCCTCCCCAGGTGTGACAATCAGCCTGTACCTTTGCCCACCCCGTCTCTTTCTGCCTCTCTAACATTCTTCATGACACAGAGTAAGTCCAGCATCACTCGTGAATTCATTTCAACCCATTTCTTTCACCAAACCTGGCTCGTAAAAAGTTCTCAGGCTGTCAGAGGGGCCCTTTTAACTAGTTTTGGAAAGATGTAATGTTATTGGAAATCAGCACGTGGTGTATATTCTCCAGCCCTGAATGTGCTGTAGGCACTGAGAACTCCTTGCATCATGCTTTTCCCCTTGTGGGCTCTCTCCAGGCTCCTGTCCCATCTACTGCTTCTTCAGGCATTCGTGCTGGCTGCAGTTTTGCCCTTTTACGCTTGGAGTATCCCGATTTACACCTCTACCAGGAAATAGGGGTTTTCTTATCTCTCATCTCCCTCTCATTTACTGGAGGTCCCTTATTTGTTCCTGTGCTAGGAGCTGGGAATACGCTTTTGCTTCCCACCAGTCTTATCTCCCAGACAGAGCAAAAAGAAGTAGTAGATTATTCAGTTGCCCACATTTTAGCTGTAGTGGGGTGAGAAGCAGATGGTTAATAGCAACTGTTATTTTTCTTTTCAATATATAAGCCACTGCAGGGGGAAATAAAGGTATTGGTTTGGCTGGGGAGAGGCAAGGGATTGCACGCATCCTGCACTTTTCTCTTTGGGTGAACGGGTTGTCATCAAAATCATATGGGCTGTGCTTTGATATGTAGAACTTCTCCTGAACATTGGGCTTGCCTGGAGATGACATTCAAAAGTTCCCATATTACAGGCAGACAGATGAATGCCCTCGAGCTGAAAGTAAGACCTTGCTTGACTCAGAAAACTAATGTCATTTTCCTGGTGTTGTTATTGAAGGTAGTGTTATACTCCTGTGTATCTGAACATGACAGCAGTTACAGCATGGGTAAGTGCTTATAATCAGCTGTGATAGCGTTTATTTTAGAAGTCGAGTGAATCACTAGAAACCTGCTTGCTGAATGATTTATCGGGGAAAACTGTTGCCTTACAGCTATGTAAACTTACAGACAGCCAGAAAATTATGTGGTACGAAGGCATCACAACACCTTAGATACATTCTGTGTTCTAGGTATGGAGAACATCTCAATTCAGTAGGTTTTATTTGAGTGCTGTTTGCTTGTCAACTAATCTTTTTCACTTCTGTCCTAATTTTGCTTCCCCTGGTGAGAAATTGTGTTTTCCCACCTCCTCTTCCTCTACAACTCAAAATGTCTAGCATTCCAGTGTACCTCTGCCATCATTCTACGTTCCTGTTATTGAGTTATTCTTCAATACTGATCGTCGTCTTCTCCTATCACAAAGATTTAGCAGCAAAGGGCCAGAGTATTCTGAGCATGTCTGTTTGACTCCCTAGATATGACTCTAAACTCTGCCAAACCTGTCCAAGATCAAACTCTTGATTTGTTTGTGAGTTGAGACTTCTTATCCCAGGTCCTGTGAGTGATCTCTTCATGTGGGTGGCCTGTGTGCTAAAAGGTTGGGCCTTGCATTTTTCTAGCCAAGTCACGTGTGGGCCTCTGGAATCTCAGAAATTTTCCACTTGATAGAAGAAGGGGACTTCAGAAGTACTGCTATAAGTACTTAGAAATATAGGCTGAGAAAATATTTCAGTGTGCTGATACCCTACTCTCCTGCTCACTTTTGGAAAATGGTGGCATATTTCTTTGAAACTGCAGTTTGGCAGTGGTGTAGGCTGGTTTTGACCAGAGTTTACTCATCTTTCTGCAGAAATGGCACAAGGGCTTGGAAAGCTGCAAGATGCAACTTTAAACCCGCAGCAGTTACATTGGTATGCTTTGTCTTTGGTGATTTTTGAATTGGCCCTTATGTCATGATGAGACCTTCCTGAGCTTCAGGATGCTGTGGAAGGAACTCTGCCCCTTAGAAATCAGTATGTTAAAAGTTCAGCAGATATATTGAATGAGTAACTTTTGGATTCCTGGTTTTAAGATGCAAATCACTGTTTTTGACATAAGTACAGGCTAATATTGTTAGAGAATGGCCTCAGCAGAGGCAAAACACCATTTGCAGGTGAGAGAAATGGCCAGCTTCCTTTGCCTTTAAGGAGAACTTTTTTAGTTTTTTCACAAGTAGATACAAGTTTACAGTTCTTGAACACTTATGTGAAGGCTTCTGTAGGCAATATGGTAGGTCATTAAAGGTCCACAGAGGAGGCAGTAAGTGGTCACAAGTATCTGCAGGTGAAAGCCAAGTAGATAAATATAAGGTACTTTGGCACCTGTTTTCTTATCTAACCTTTTAAGATTGTCATTAACAGTTTCCTGTTTATCCTTCGGTTGAAATCTCTGCTCACCTTGAAGAAGCCGATTGTTTGGTGGGAAGACTCATTAGGAACTGCATCTCAGCAATTGGGCAGTCAGCCCTGAGGTTTTATTCCCAGTTCTGGATTGAATGGCTGCTTTACGTAACAAAATGTTGCTGAAGCCTGGTATCTTTGCCCATCAGAACTTATTTGCTTTAAAGCTAAAGGTTGTGTGGTTTTCATTTAAAAAATTTTTTTCTTTTCTTCTGTTTCTTTTTTTGGGCCCATTTTAACATTAAAACCAAGAGGTATCTCAGGGGGTTTATGGTTAGCTCACGCTATACAAAATTACACACAGTAGGAAATCTGGGGACTTCTCTCTCTTGCTTCAGTGACTCTAGCAGCTTGCCCAGCAATCCTACAGTAACATGTTGTAAGGGTCATGGGTTTGGAGCAGAGCCAGCAGTGGTGTTAGCAAGCAGAATTCCTTATGACTCCACCATATTTTTTTTTCTTTTTTTTTTCCTTCTTCTTTTTTTTTGCTATTGGCCCAGCGCAGGCAGCAAAAGTAACGTGTCTGAACTCGTTTCCTTGTCTGTTCTGTTGGTTACCCACTTTCTTCTCCCCTAGTTCAGGGAACGTGGGGAAGAAAGGTTTGCCTGTGCCCAGCAGCACTGCAGGTGTCTGTCCCTCTGAAAGAGTCCCAGCGGTGTGGGCGTGCTGGAAAAATCCCCAGTGACTTCACCCAGCTTGGCTTGTGGTAGTTACTCACAATGAGGTAATTTTTTTTTTTTTTTTTTTTTTAGCTCTGCATGTTTAATGCTACATCTGGGTTTTTGCATATGAGTGAAACTGCAGCTTCGGGACTGATTCAGGGAGTTTTCTCTGCAGAGTAGTTTTGGTGAGTAAACACAGATAAGAGGAAGCTGGGTTAATCCAATAACTCCTCCCTCAAGGGCAGGTGCAGCAATGTGGCTCAAGGTACAGAAGAGAGGAAATGCCTTGTTGACACAGGTGATCAGAGCAAAGTGGCCAAAATTGATATAATGATATTAGTTTGCAATGCAAAGCCCTGCTTTCTTAAGGCTGCTATTTTCAGCCCTCCATAGCACGTCTCTGTTCTTTCACCTCCGTTTGGTCAGGCATCCTGTTGTGGGTGAGTTCCCAGCTCCTCTACATGATCTCTCAGTAGCTGCTTTGCTGCAGTGCAGCTTGGACTGTGCTGTGTTAACCTATGAGGATTATTAAAATGAACTCTGAGTCATGTTTGAGCTGTATATGGGATAAGATGGTTATCAAGGTTTATTTTTTCTTATAATTAGGTCTCTTAAACATTGCCTCATTAGATATCTTCTGTGACTGTTGGAAAAGTCCTCAGGGGGCTAGCAGTTGTTTGTTTTCAAGGGAAGTTCACATGATAAATAGCATACAAAAACTTACCACTCTGTGAAGGATTTTTTATTAATGATAATTAACCAGGCATTTTTCTTAAATCCTTGGTTCTTGTCCTGAATTCTCTCCAGCCTTTCCACTGCTATTACAGCTCTGGTATTCTACAGCAAGTAAGAACACAACATTACAACTGTCTATTCACATGTGGGAGATGGGGAAACTGCATTAAGAGCCCATCAGATAGGAGGGTAAGAGGCTGCTTAGGTTTGTATGGAGCCACTTCCAAGTTTGGCAAGCTGGACTGGAGTGCCTTGGCCTGGACTGAACTCTTACTCCTATCAGCACTGCTGGGTTTGTAATCGCTCTAAGCAACTCCTTTCCATCGTGTACTTGAATGTTTAGCACCCAGGGTTTCAGGCATGGCCCGTCTTGGTCTCTGTGGTATTCCTCTCCTTTCTCCATGCTTGAGGGGCTGCCTGGGAAGTAACCACTGTGTGCTTTCCCCTGCTCTGCAGTAGCGTGAGCTTTCTGTGTTGCCTGTCCCCTGCCCTCCTTTGCTCACGTGGCTGTCCGCTGGCTCACCTCCATTTCTCAGTGCCTCTATCTGATAAGACCGGTACTGATTAGATACGATTTTGGGAGGTGTCGGAAAATATCCTAGGAGACATAGTTCTTTCTCTAGTCATCTTTTCTCCTAACCTCAATCAGGAAATCTTGCTCTTCAAATTCTACTTCTCCAGTGGTCACCACCGTTCTCGCCTCCTCCTGTCTCTGCCCTCACTTCCCCTTCAAAAACAGGAATAACTGGCTTTCTGCTCCCGCTCAGCGCTCGTGGTCCACTGGGCGTGTGGGACACCACATGTGAAGTAGGAACTGCTCTGAGAGAAAAAAAAAAGGATGTTGCTGCTCCTCTGAGGCATACCTCTGCCTTTCTGCTTTCCACTGTTGAATTATCTCTAACTGCCACAAGTTTTAGGTGAGGTGGTTAGATAGAGCTAACTGCATAATATGATCTCTCCAGTGATAGAAACGTTGCAAGGTTTTTCCATTTCTTTCTTCATCTTTTTCCTCTTTGTGTTCTCTAGTTTTTTTGTTTGCTAACACTGGGATATCTAGGAGGTATTTTTAGAAGTACTGGTGAATCCAGAATGCTCACAAATTTTTGTAGAAATACCTTTTTTTTTTTTCTCCTGCAAAGCTGTACCAAAGGTGCATACATTAGTTAATACTTGTCAGTATTCTCCCCAATTCAAGAGTTTCAGCCATGTTGTCAGGGACAAGGAGGAAATAACATATGGTATAAGTGATCACTCTTGTATCAGGAGCAATGAGTAGCGAGCAGAGACCATGAGGCTGGGACTTGTTTCTCTGTATGATTTGATACGGATCAATCTGCAAACAGGAAGAAAAAGGGGATAATTAACAACAAACATGAAATTTGGAATGCATAATTTGACTAGTTGAAGCCACAGATTAGTTGTATTTTTGGATTCAGAGACTATTTGGAAAGGTTAAAGCTAGGAGGAGTTCTGGAATAGGCTGCATCAGCAAACTGGTACATTATTTACTCTGGCAAGGTTTTCAGCGGTAGAAAAAGCTATTCCAGGAGGTGTTAGTCTGGGCATGGTCAGCACTGGCTCAGAGTTTGTATAAAATGCAGATTCGGGAGATTGCTGGGCACAGAAGCAGACTTTAGAAGTTGTAAGGCACCTCGGAGCGTCATCCCGTTCGTTGGACTGTTGGATCTGCTGAGATGTTCTGCTCTCCTCTCTGGAAAAGAGAAGTTGGCCCATGCTGTGGAATGACTAACAAATTGTCCCTGAGGACTGGCCAGTTAGGTAGGAAAATGTTATTTACCTTAAAAAAACGCAATGTTTTTTACACATATTCAAGATGCTAATAATAAGCCATCAGTGGAGCTCTGCCGTCTGCTCATAACTGTGGTCATCTCTTCTCCAGACTATGACTGAGTGTTAGCATTTGTCATTTCACCCAAAACTAACAATTTGGCCATCACATCTCTCCTGGGACGTTTGGACGTGAATCATGGAAGAGGTTTTGGGTTTGTGCCACAAGTCATGGGAATTGTGGAAGGAAATTATTATATGCTAGATTAGTTTTATAGTAAACCACATACTGTCCTAGAATTAGGCGCCTACTTTACATTCTCAGGAGCCAAGTCAAGGAGTTCTAACTCAGATGAAATTCCTCTTGCAGTTGGAAAGTTTGGCTGTCCCAAACATAATTTAGGTGTTCACTTGGTTTCTTGTTTACAGTTTCTTTTCTTTCTCATATACTTTGTCTTCGGATTCAGGCTTGCTCTTTCACATGAAAAATCTGCCTTGATTCCTTGAGTGGCTGGTCAGTACTTTTATTTTGGTACTTATTTCTTTTCTCTTTCATATAGTTAAAGATATTTGGTTGAGCATCCTCGCTTTGCATTCTGGCCATACATTTATTTTTTTCTCCTGCAATCTCACAGGGGAAGCAAGGGTTATGAACATCTTTCTGGAGATGTTTCAGCCATCTTTCAGGCAGATACCTGGGGTAGGCCCCATTTAAGGCTGGGTGTTAGCACACACTGCCCCAGGAGCCGAGGGCATTCAGTACATCACATGCATAAACCATCCGAAGAGCCAGTGAACTCAGCTGCAGCAGAACATCCATTTGCTATGTGATTGTCCACTCTGAGTAATTCACTGGTGGAAAAAGTAGACTGATAAACCCCGTGCACTGATTTCCAAACTGTAGCAATTTCACTAGCATGCCTTAAAAAACAAACAACACCTTCCCCCCCTACCTCCCCCCCTTAAAACAAGAAAAAACAAAACAACCCCCACCCAAAAAAAAAAAACCCAAACCAAAAAACCCAACCCAAAACCCAATCATAAACTCCAAACTCTGCAGAAGGGAGTGCAAAACTTCCAGGGAGATACTGGGTTCATTCTGCCAGAAATGTATTGTCTGCAATATCTCAGGTAAGGTCTTCTGCAGGAAATTAAAATAGTTTGTGGAAAGAACTCTTAAACCAGCCTTGTAGAATCAACACGACATTTTATTGTTTTGTAGAACTTGCTTTTATATATATGAAAAATAATTAAAAGGGTAATACAATTAAGCTGAAATTAACTAAGACTGGGTAGATTCACCATAGGAAGGGATGGTGTTGGGGGCTTAACAAAAACCAACCTGTCATGCTCATCCAAATGGTATTTTGAGATATGTACTGAGCTTAAAAGAACTAATATTCCATTTGAAAAGAATAAGATACTATTTTGGATCTTATTCTTTTCTGAGGCACAGCTGAATGGTGAAACCAAGCTTTTTCCATACAGATATATTAGACAGAATTTGTACTCCACCAAATGAGACCTTTATGCTTCCACCTGCATATTATGGCTCTAATAAACACGTTATCAGCTCATGAAAATGATGGCAAACAGGTGACTGGAGGATTTGATAAGTCAGCAGCAAAGATTAACAGATTTTTCTCAGGGAAAAGCTACGAGAGATTCCTTTATTTAAAACAATTGCAGCATGTGAATTTACTGCACTTAAATCATTACTGGCAATTAGTATGTGTCAGAAAGGTTGCAGCTGGCTCCAATTACAGGTAGGGCTTGTAGAAGCTGAACTTAATTGTACGTGTGGTAGTGAGAGGCTGAGCAATGTGTAGCAGCATAATGGTGCTCCCAGTGCAGAAAGGAGGGCAAGATGTTATGAGCCGGGACCTGATTATTTTAACTAGGCCCAGTCGCTGCCTCCTGGGAAATAGATATTGTAGGGAAAAATTGCTGGGAAAGCAGCAGTTCACCTTGCTGAGCTTCTTCGGGTGGTGGGGAGAGATTAGAAACTATGCAATATATGCAATACTTCTCCTTTGTCCCTCTACAGTAGGTTTGCCCAATTTAAGGTCTTGCAAGTCATATCCTGCTGCATATGGGCTGCATAATTCATCCAGCTCGAGGCCAGCTCCCTGCTGTCTCAAAGTCCCTGCAGCTGTAGGCAAGGAGTGGTTTTTTGATGGGGCACTCCCTCTTGTGTAATTGTCATACGTGAAAAACTCTTGCCTTGTATGATGGCAGGATGTTGGACTCTGTGGTATAAGGACTCGTGGACTTAATAACCGTGTGCTTGGGATACTTCTGCTCTAGTCACTTTATCAGGATCTCTCTCAGTCGCATGATGGGGCTATGGCCATGCACCTTCACCCTGGTCATGGACCAAGGCAATTTTTTTGTCTTTCCAGTTCTCTCTCTGGTTGCATGAGTGTGTTTCTTGTCATGTGGCAAAATAGTGAGGTTTTGAAGACAAGACTAGGATGTGTCTGATCATATGTTAGGAATGGGGATCACAGTATGTCAACAGCCTTTTTATACTTCCATAAGAAGCAATGTGGTCCACCTTGCCAGAGAAATTAATCTTCAGTGCACCTGAAGTTCCAGTTATATCAGTGATTGGTATAATCTCCTCATGAACTGTGTTGCTTTGCGTAACTCCTGTGCCCTGTTACAGGAGCCTTAAAGTATGGAGGATAAGTATTAATATTCCCATTTAGGGATTCAATGCTGCATATAAGCCTGATGTGTGTCCCTATGTCAAGATGATGCCCTCAGGTGGAGCCCGAGCTTGCTGCTGGCTTGTGGAGGGGCTTGTGTACATTTAGTGGAAGAAGGGAGAGGGTGGAAAGCATGCTACCTTTTTGTCTCTTTCCTTCTCTTTCTCGTATCTCCACTGGAGGAGAGAGGCTAAACCTTTGTGATCCATGTACCGCTGGATCCTTTTTCCAATAGAAAGTTGTATCCAGCCTATTGCATTTTGAAATATTTTGTTGGACAATTTCAGCTGTATGTTACTACTTCAGCTGAACTTATTCATGAGCTGTAGTATGACTGTATTTGTGTCTCCGTGTTCATTAGCCAGCAAATAGCGCTTGTGTGGGCAGAAGACAGGCATTCTGCAGTGTGCTTGTACTTGGGCTGATGCATGGAGTGCAAGCATCCTATTGATTCTTTGTATTGCTCATAAACCCATGTTGGATCAGCAGGACATCTACCATGAAACTCATTAGAGCTGCTATTTTGGGAAAACAGGGTGATGTTTCACATACCCTGTGCTAATGTGAAAAGGATGCCATGCTTGTAAAACTAAACTGAAACTTTGTTGGAGAAGCATTAAGCATTCTAGCAGTGCACACAGACTGACTTTCAAGTAATTCCTCCAAAGACTTCCCTCTTACAACTTTTCTGCTTACATCCAAGTTCCACAAATGTTGCTATAATGTTGATAATCTGTTTTAAATCCCTAGCTCTTTCTCTGGGATTCTGAGATGGTAATAGCAATAAAGCAACAACTGGGACCTGAGAAAAGAGTCTGGGATTCCCAAACTTTTCCTGTGTTAGTGCACTTTTCTTTTTATCAGCATCAACAGAAGTACTTGCTGCTGTGTGGTCAACTAAGGTAGTTATTTGGAAATGGTGTTAGTTTGTTGTGTGAGGCCTTTGCAAACAGAAACACTGCTGTCTCTCTCTGAGTGATTTGTTCAAAAGGAGCACACCCATTTTTGACACAAATATATGCTGCCTCTACAAGAAATGATCTGTCGTAAATCCAGTAGCTAATGATCTGTTCTGCCTCATTTATTACAGTTCACAGAGTGCCCACAGTGCTGTGGAGCCTGTGGCTGGAGTTCCTAAGTAGCACCGTGTGGCAAATTCATAATTTTCATAACATAATGGCCCATCCAGCATCACCTCAACTGGGTTGTGCGCTGTTGCTGTCAGTTCCTGAGCACAGAAGTGTCAATACAGGAGACAGAGACCCAAAAGAAACTTTGAATATGTTAAAGCAACACATGCTACATCCCTTTCCCAGCTTTGTCTTGGTGTCTCAAGATAAATCCCTATTATACGTGTGAGAGGGATGTCATGTTCGGGGCACTTGGAACCGTGCAGCTCAGTGGAAGGGGTGGAAGTGTTTGGAGGTGAGCTGTATTAGCCATTATTGATGCTAAACCTAACATTTTATTCTGCTTAACTGTGCACAGAGAGCTGAACTTCAGCATTACTGGGCCCAGACAGGAGCTGTAGAAAATGGGAAGGGTAAGGAGCAGTGCTCATTGGGCACAAATCCCTTCTCACAAATTCTCTGGAGGCCACCAGATGGTCAGGGCAGGGCTGTCTGGGATACTGTAGGGCCATGGGTCTGTCCTGTTGTCACCTCCCTATGAGTGCCCTGCTGGCATTGTCTTAGGGCTGTGAGCTGCCTTCAACTTCTTTTCTAGATTCAGTGTTGTCAACTCCATGTAGTTCCTGCAGCTCTCCACACATACCAGAGACAGTTTCTTTTACTTTTTAAAATGAAAGCAGAGATGCTCGTCTAGTAAAGTAATTGCTGGGATGATTTTGCCTTCTAAGAAACAAAGCATTACTGTTCTTAATGCAAATTTAAACAAATGCAGCACTGCTCTTAATGGAAACTGCCATGGGGTATGCAAGAAAGTTCATGTCATGAGAAAACCAGCCTGCTAATGGGCTGTCCAGGGTCTTGCTGGCCACATCTTCTCTTTGAGGACTCCAAGAACCGTACAGATGTCTTTAATTATACTTCCACAGCTGAATACCCTGCTTACTTTGTGGGAACAACCTCCATCTTAGGCAATTCACTGTGAAGAATGGAGGTTGCAAATAGATTCCTCTCCCTTAGTGGATTTGTTTCATAGAAAAAGGTTCTGGGGGAGTAAAGTTCTGGGGAAGTAAATCCAACCTCACACATGGGACATATTCTTTCATGTGCAGGCCTCCAGTAATTTGTTCTCTCACAGTTCATGTATTAGAAGAACTTAGGAGCAGTACAAGAGACTTAGAGATACAACATTACAGTACTGAATAAGGAAACTCCTTGTCTTTCTTTAGTGTTGAATCTTTCTTCAATGTTTTCTTTTGTCTTTAGCCATTATAGTCATATCACTTACCAGCATTACCTGTACAGATGTGTTGGGGACTTTTGGTGAGACCTGGGGTCTGGGAGGAAAGCTTTTGTGGTCCTGTTAGCAGCTTTGACTGTGTCCTGAGGCATAGCATCTTGGCTTTCAGGGCTCCTGTACAGTATTCCATGAAACAGCTATAGGAGTAACTATACAGAGAACTGTAGTGGCATATGAGAACTGCAGATATGTAAAATTACCTGTAAGTTCTTCAATGAAAAGCACTCTTTAAATGTAAATTATTATTATTATTGCCTTCAATTACAGTCCATTTATGGGTCTGGACAATGTATACCAATAACAAGAGAGCTTTTCTTCCCTTCAGCAATCCTAGCTCTGTGAAGCTACTCTCAGCTTCAGAGACTCAAAGCTCCTTACATGGGCCTTCTCCCTCGGCCGATCCCAATTGAGACTGTCTAAAATGACTTTATTTCTAACAGTTTGCATTACATTCATGAGTATAGCTTGTGAGTGAAAAGAAAAGGCTTTAAAACATGACTTGGTTGGACTGCAATCTTTTTTGAAAAATGAGAGCTCTGGTGACAAGACCCGAGGATCTTGGGGCTCGGAGAACAACACTGGCTAGTGCAAAACTTGGGATAAAAAATGGGGAGTCAGCAATACTTGAGGTCACTTTATTTTTTTTTTTTTTGTCCCCACCAAAGACAGCAGCAACTGAAATGATTCTTACTTGCAAAGAAGCCTCCTTGTATTTCTGTTTTACTTTTAATAACCCACCTTCTTGTCTCCCTCTATGCCTCAAGCAGTGATAGCATGGAGTTCCCTAACGGCCCAGGTGGCATTTTGAAAGCCATAGGACATGTCTGTCTTCCTTAAAAATCTGTCTACTAAAAAAGCAGTTTCTTATTTTCACAGGTTTGTTGTCTCCCTGTGTGGGCGGCAGTCCCTATTTTGTTTCCTCCACTGCTATTCTCATCCCCCATATTTCCTTTACAATGTCTTCTCTGTGTTTGGGCATCAATAGCTGGGCTTCACTCTCCTCAGGGCTCTGACTGGTGGGGATTTGCCTTAACAGCCAGTCCTTTCGTAGCAGGGCTTTTTCTAAGACCTCTCGCTCCCTTGGGAGAAGCTGTCAGCCCACACAGCTTGTCCTGAACAAGGGAATATTTGAAGGTTTTACTTAACTCACTTTCACATTTTTTCACAGATTAGTATTTTTTTAAACCCCGTTATGTTGTTTTAATTGAGTCTTGCCACCAAAACAAATGAACATTGTGTCACCACATCTCAGTTCCTTTCATACAGCCACAGCTGAGAGTTTGGAGATGGTGCTACCTGCAGAAATGTTGAAGCCAACGCTATGTATAATTGTGATGGATTACATTCAAGCTACTCCGTACATAAATCTGGTCACACCAGAACAAGAACTGTGGAAAGTATATAACATTAATGTATACTCATTACATTCCTCCTTTCACAGGCTCCAAGGCTGTCAGGCTGGCAGGGGGGTGGGGAACTTCAAATAATGAGGAATTAGATTTAATCATTTTACTAGAAATCATTGCAGTTCTTCATCAAAAGGGGGGTGCCCTTTAGAAAACAGTGCTTCTGTCATGTACAATGGCTGCTAAGGAGTAATGAGTTCTATGTTTGTTGTCTTTTTATCAGTTACAAAGAAGCTTTTCTCATTTTGTAAGTTTATTGGAAAAGGCAAGATTTAAGAAAAACACCTTGCAAACTCTGTTTAAAATTTATAGTGCAGCTTTCTACTCCCTTTGAAACCAAAGACAAATTTCCTACTGATTTTATCAGGAGCAGTATAAAGCCCTAAAAAGATAAGTAATGTTCTTTCTACCTTGGATGGAAATGTGTCATTGGGTTCCTCCCTGGATGGTATTGGCTACATCTTTACAAGCATACACCAAGGACTGAATATGGCCCCGCAGTTAACATTTTGTTTATTCAATTCACAGAACATCTACTCAAAATGAAGGCCTAACTGGCCCACAAAGTGGGGAGGAGGAGTGTAAAGCAGGCAGCCACGCAAGGTAGGGTGTCTCCCTCCATGACTAGGGGGTGGCCAGACCAGGAGATCAGTACCTGGAGTGACACTTTTGAGCTACAGCGCCTCGCGTTGGTGCTTACACCTCTCATACCGCTCGTCTTTCAGAGCCGCTGAGTGGTCAGTGCCCCTAAAAATCCTTCTCTCTTTTTCAGGGGAGTAAGTGTGGATTCAGTCATCTAACTTAAGTCCCGGATTTGAAAGTTTTGCTGAGGAGCTTGGCTGGTTCAGGCAGAGGATGCCATGTTACGTCAGGTATTTTTCGGATAAGAGTGGCACGTTAGCAGCCAGCTCAGAAGGAGGGAATTTCATTTCCAGGCAGAATGAGCAGGCAGGTCTGTTGCTGATCACCAAGTCTGTGGTTTATTTAACTGTTTTTTTGTGTGCTGAAGGCCCTAGCTGGTGATAGGGCTGCCAGGCTCCATTTCCAGCAGCATACTGGTAACACTAGGGCTTATATCTGACTTCCTACAGCTGCAAACGCTGCCAGCACTAAGATTTCACAATGCCTGGGACACAACCACTGGGATGAAGGACAGCGGCTTCTAACTGAATTCAGGCAGTGATAGAGGCTGTAAGGAAGGGTGGCTTTCTGCAGAACGGAAAGCCGCTCATCGGAGGAGAGCTGGCCCCTGCTTTTCATTTACAAAGCCCACTGCCCTTGCTGCATCTGTTGTTGGGTTCTTATGCCCTGAAATGTTTCTCTCCCAACTCTAGATATTTTTTGACTTTGCATCTTCCACTTGGGTGTGATTTGGCATGGCGATTCATGTCTGTTACCTTCAGACTGAATTCCTGCAATGGAGGAGGCAAGTTGGAGACTCAGCTTGTGCAAATTTGACACCTTTGTATCCTTGGGAAGATGAGCCGCTACCACCCCAAGCTTAATGTTCCTCCTGGCTCCCAGGCTATTGGCTGTGGTCTGTCTCATCAGAGCATGTGTTAGTTACTACCATCCTTGATTCACTACAGCCAAGCCTTCAAGGCCAGGTCCTGCTCATGAAAGCTCCTCTTTAGTTACCTTTGTCCTGTGATTCATACACCTGTATTGGCATGCAATTACATTCCTGCCTCTGAGCTCAGTCATGGCTTGCCAGTCAGCATGCTGTTGTTACATTAACAGTAGATGCTGGGCCCCTCCATACTGCTTATTGTTCTGCTGAGGTTTGGTTTTGAGAAATACTATCCACCTCCCACTTCAGCTAAAGCAAAAGGCACTGTTGTATGCAAATTTCATAGTCCCTTACAGACCTTCATGTATAGATATAAATAATATTTGCAGTTATAAATAAACATGGAAAATTCTAGCACATTGATAAGCTTCAGCTTTTAATACTGTTAAGTTTCTTGACTCTCAAGTTTTGTCTCTAATCAAGAGACAAATCAAGAATAGGTATTTTCACTGAGATGTTCAGGGGCTGCTTTCTGGTGTGAGCTCTCTCTCGGCGATTCACTTCTCTGGGCTCCTAAGTAGTCGGTTTGCTCAAAGTGGTGTAGCTGTTGTTATCCTTGAGAGTAAAACACAGGTGATGGATAATATAGATAACAAAACAGACACTGTTTAAAAAACCCCCTCAGTTCTGAGAGCTGATGTTGTTAATAATCCTTGATCTTCACTGGCTGCTTGCAAACTTGACAGTGTGCTTCAAGGGTAGACTACTGGTCTTTGCAGTTTTAACTAACAGGCAGCTGTGCTGTGGGATGCGTGTTGGGATGTCATTAGGATCAGAATTACTGAACCGTGTTATAATCTAAGCTGGGAATCACATCTGAGATTTCCCAGTCAACATGGGACTCCCTTAGACCAGGTAGCTCTTGAAGCTCAAGTTGGCAGTCACAGAAAACAGGAAGAATTTGAAATTGGGGTCAGAGTTGGTGACATGACTCTGTCTCTCATGAAGATAAATATATCAGGGATTTACTGACTTTTTGTACTTATTTTTTAAAGGTGGGCCTAGTTATGAAGACTGTTTCTGAGTTTTTCTGATTCCTCATTGTAATTGTATTCAACTCGATTCTACAAGGGTAAATTGGCATGGGAGAACCCAGGCAGAAGAGGAACATCTAAGTAGGACAAAGCAAATACACATCATGTTACAAGACCATACGGGCAGATTCAGCCCCACCTAAATGTGAGGGCTGTACCCTCATAGCCTCTGCCACATCCCATCAAGTGAATGGTGCTGTATTCTTTACTGTTGGGGAGAAAAAAGTCCTCTTGTTGTGCACCTTAGTGAAGCTGTGTCTGTAGGCCAGGCTGTATTTATTATGTGTATATTGGAAAAATGAAATGAAGAAGGGGAGAGAGGTTATAAACATAAAGAAATGTGTACATTTGTTTTCAACACAACATGCTACATGTAGCACTGTCAGACTAATTGGTAGTGGACTGTGTGACTCCAGGCTCAATTTAAATCCTGAAATTCCAAGACAGGAGAGTTTCTTTTGAACTTGCTGAGTGAGAGAGACTGAATTTTGGGTGCATTTGAAGCTGATTTCAGATCTGCCCCTTGCAATAAAAACATGTATGATATGGTGGACATCTGATTTGTGATATACCCCTGGGTACCTCATTCTGTGGCATAAGTTGATAATGCACCCAGCCGGCACACACAATACTTCTTGTGCCAAAATCAGAACAGATATGGAGGGATGCGAATGAAGCCTTAGTGTGGAAAAGTTCAACACAGTCCCAGGCTTTTCCCATAGGCATGAACAAATCCATTGAAGCCTCTCTCTTTCTAATGTTAGTGATAGAGATGGTGCTTTTGCAGGAATTTATAATTGCTGTTGATTTCTCTACTTAGAACTTGCATGACTTGTTTAAACAGCATTGCAGTTCTGGAGTTCTTTTGCAACATCTTTGGAGGGCATTAAAGCCATACAAGACAGGCTAGGCCTGACCCCAGGAGAGTTGAGACATGGGTTCAAAAAATCTTATTCACTCATTCTTTCTGCAATCCAAGGACAGCCATCATGTTTTGCACCTGGAGTACTAGTTTTCCAAGGCGCAAGTTGCCCCCAAATATTCCTTGAAAGGATCTACAGGGGTTATGCACATCTCTTCTCTAAAAGGATGCCTTTGTGTTTCCTGTCACTGCCATAATTGCTTCTCTGTGGGTCCTAGGATATAGAATCATAGAATCATTAAGGTTGGAAAAGACCTCTAAGATCATTGAGTCCAACCATCAACCCAACACCATCATGCCCACTAAACCATGTCCCTAAGCACCACGTCTACACGTCTTTTAAATACCTCCAGGGACGGTGACTCAACCACTTCC
>NW_009236127.1:0-13815 GCF_000690835.1 Fulmarus glacialis | reverse complement strand
AAACTTATGATATTACTCCCTATCATATTAGAACTTTGAGTTAGTCTTAAGGTATGAAGATTAGATAGAGAGGTCAGTTAATATTTCTATAATGAAACAATTAGTAATGGACTAAAAAAAAAATTAGGAACCAAGTTCAGTGTCCCTTCTGAACGGAGACTAAATAGAAGTCCAAAAATTTTTGCTACTGTGGGGTAGAGTAGGACTGTCAGCTGTATTTAATCAGTCTCTATCAAGCTGAAGATCCTATTTGTTGTAAGGAGCTAGATAACCTATTTCTTTTAAGATGTTCTGGATAATTTGCCGATTAAAATGAGATATAATCATATATACCAGGCACAGACTGTAAAAGCACAGACTTCTCAAAATCACTTGAAACTGTGTGCTTCAAGCTGATGTCTTCTCAATGGTAAAGGTCATGTGGTAATTCAAATTCTAGATTTAAGAAATCTTGTGATACGTACAATGTATAAACGAAGGAGAAATACAGAATGCCCGTCTTTTTAGTGTTTATATGTCCAACTTGAGATATTCTATGATTCAATAATTTGCTTCAAATGAAGCTAGTAAAGAAAAAAATCTGAACTGGAGTCTGGCGAGTTTGGGCTTTTTTTTTGTATAGGGTTTTTCATCCCTGTCCCCTGGGTTGATACTGTAATGGACTATAGCACAACATTAATTTTAAAAAGGCAGGGGGGAGTGGGCGCAAAAAAAAAAAGCACCTCAGCCCAGTTGAAGAAATTGTGAAAATTTTGTCCTGGAGATGATGCTGATCTGATGAGCTCCTACCCGATCAGTAGATCTCTCTACTACATCACTGGATAATGCATCTTTTGTGTGTTTTCTGCTAAAGAAAGGCTTTTTTTTTTTCCTTCCCCGGTCCCTCCTCCGCTCTGTAACTGATGCAATAATCTGTGCTGGATCCGGGGTCTGTGCTGGGATATGTTCCTTAGCTGATCAGCTATCGCTTTTAGTGCGTTTCACATCTACTTTATTTAATGATATCTGAATATCTGAAGTCTGAATATCCTTAGCTTTTTTCCAGCTGTGTTCTCGATTAAATTGATAACATAGTTTGGAAGTTGGCTTTCCTTGGAACAACTGTGCTGTGTTAGTCTCTGTATAAAATCAATGCAGCTATATATGAAAACAAGAATTTTCTAAAGCTTATATAGGTGTAGAGTGGGTCTTTGTTAAGTGCCAAAAGTACAACTCTGAAGAGTAGGAAAACGTGTTGTGTAGGAAGGTAGTAAATAAAAGAAACCCAATAACTGCTTTGCAATGTGGGATTAAGAGTCTTGGGAGAATAAATAGCTAATGAAAAATAACCTTGGGAGAATAAATAGCTAATGAAAAATAACCTTTCATTTTATCACTGAAAGCCAAACAAAATAAATTCATGTTAGTACTAGCAAGGAGTGAAAGAGGGTTCTTAGAACTGGCGGCTAGTACAAACCTTGCTAGAAAACCTCTTTGCATGGGAGACCACTGTTCAGTAAGCCTCTCCGGCGGCGTGCAGGGCTCTGCAGCGGGAGCAGGTACCGCTGGCAGCCCCCTGCCCGCCTGCAGCAGTGCTGGCACTCCGCCGGGGTGATGGTGTTGCAGAGCAAAGCCGGGAATATTTTGTAACTCAAGAGGAGTGCTCGGTGATGAGAGATAATAAACATGATTTGGTTTCTTATTGCAGCCTGTCTACTGACAGCAATTCATAAAGAGTGAAATTCTGGCATCAGAGAAGGAAGGATTTCATCTGCAGGACCTGATCCAATCCCCTAGAAGTCGTCGGTAGAGTCATTTCATTGACTTTAATGGGACTGAATTGATTCCTTCAATAGGAGTTTTGTTCCTGTCAGTAGTTCATTTGGCTTTGCTGTAACCATTTACGTGAGTAATGGTGGAAAATGGACTTTGTATCAAATTGTAGACGGAATAACTGTACGCTGTAACAGGGCACTGGAGGTAGGTTTACTCCACAATCGTTACTTTAAGTTTCCCTCAGTATATTGGTACAGCATAGAAAAAAAAAGTTCAGCAAACTTGTGAAAGAGTTTGATTTTGTTTGGTAGAGGTCCTAAGTGTATATATATATTTCAGTATAACCAAAATTAATGATGTTTTGTGCCCCTTTATTAAAGATTAATTTTGTGGCAGTGCCTTTTCTGCCTTCAAATAACCAACAGTATCTTACAAGAGGCATGGAATAATTTTTATTTATCCTACCTGATAGCAAAACTGGTACAAGAAATCCAAGCTGACTGGAGGCGTGGATTCACACTGAAAGAACTGAAACAATTGTTACTTTAGGGATTATAATAGATAGTGGCCTGTGATTTTGTAATCTTTTTAAAATAATGCCTTAACTTTGTTGTCTTTCTGTCATTATATTATCAGGGGAAATATATTTCTGTCTTAGAAAAACAACTGAATGAAGCATCATAGAAGAAATTCTGATTTTTTGTAGATGGAATGTACAAATGTCTCATTCCTGTGTGCTCATCATGAAAGAATTATGTACAAGTTAACTTAATGCAACTTGAAATTCATTAAGAAATGTAGTGATGAAGTCAGGAATATTTTCAGACAACAGCTGAAAGCTGAACAGCTACAAAGTTCAATTTCCCTTTCTTTATCTGCTCTCGGCTTCCCCCTGGTATTAAACAAAAAATTCACAGTTGTGAAGGTGCCAACCTGCTTTTATTCAAATGGTGTTTTGTCTTAGTTCCTTCTGCATCTTGTGCATTCCTGATAATTAAACTTCAAAGTCAGTATTTGTTTTAAGAGAGTGTGAGTTTGAGCATCCTTGGGTGCGTTTTATTAGCTTTGTTGGCTGCTTGGATAGACAATCCATTTCTCATTCTGGTCCACAAAGATTATGTTCACAAATGGATGGACGTTTTGTCTTTGACATGAAAAGAACAAGAAATTGTAAAAGGTGGTACAACTGGGCCACACTTGATTGATTTCACTCATCTGGAGACTTCTACAGAGCAGGTTATGGTTTTCTTTCTCAACTGTTTTCACCTTGCAAAGGGCTGCCATGAGTTTTCCATCCTCTGAAATACATTGTCAAGCTGTTGCTACCCACACCTCACATCAAGGTTTGAGGAACTGTAGTCTCAAAAAACTCTCTCACGTGACTTTGCTCGGACTCCAGGGAAAATTCCCTTAAATCTGCTTCCAATCCTGTTTTATCAAGGAGTGGTATCTCTAATGCAATGAATATAGATAAATCTGGTTAAATACCTATTACTCACTAAAATGTGACACTTCTAGTGCTTTTTTTTCCCCCCTTACTTTGGGGGTTCTCTATACCCAAGGGACCAGCTAGAATTATATCTACAGCCGAATAATAATCCAAGTGGGACAGTGATGCTACATACAGAAGGCTGGGAACTGCTAATTCCCGTAGCTTAATGCAGGTGGAACCAGATCCGTATGCCTTCTTCCCAGCTGCGTGATGAGCGAGTAGTACCTGGGCTTTGCTGATCTCGCTGCCCTGGCTGGTCCTCTGCCAGCCCATTAAGAAGTGATTACCTCTTCATCCTTCCTCCTGTAATGCAAGCAATTCCTTCATCATCAGATTTTGAGATCAGAGTTAGCATAATTTTAGATGAAAATTTAGAGAAAACAGTCAAATTATGAATATATCCTGAATTTTTGGAATTATCATGAATCTGTTATTTGTCCAGACCTCTAAGGACTGTGAAATGCAAGTCTTGTGATTCTGACCTGGTGAAATCTGGTTTGTTACCTTGCTACTAATTTTTCTGCCAATTGAAGTCCAAATGAAATCAGGTATCAGAATAGATGGTGATGATATCTGCTTAGAAATTATTCTAACACACTGTGAAAATATTTACAAACTTCCAAGATGAGACTTTTCCTGATTAGGGAAATCAAAGAATAGTTTTCCCAGCAGGCCTGCCGTTAGCTCATCCAAATTGCTTCTGGTTTAATTGGCATGCATTTCCTTTAAGCAGCTAGAAGATGAAAAACGTTTGACTTGGGCTCTACAGGAATGGAAGCCTGTTCCCCAAGACACAGCCACTCTGGGGGAAAAAAAAAAAACAACCAACAAATAATTCGAGTTTGTAGTGCATTTGTGCAACAAAAATCCGTGACATCTTTGACAAACAAAATCCCAGACCAAGGTGAAGACCTACATTTTGACTTTTTAATGAGAAAAATAAGGATGGTATTTTACTCAAGTTTTCTAGTATGTGAAGTCTTTTGCCTGAAGTGAATCTAGGTGGGCTGCTATTTTGTCTTTTTGTCCACAGCATACTGTTGTTTTCAAATTGCACTTTGGGAAATTTTCTACCCAAATTTCTTGTTTCTAAAGCTTGTTTCAGAAGCATTGGTAAGAATAAATAAAAAGAAATATCCTTCATTAAAAGCTACTGCTTTTGTCTGGAAGAACAATATAACATTGTGTGTGAAATTAATTTTTCAGTTACTGGAGATTTTTATTTCTCTTTTGCTGAAGATGTCTGTGGAGGACTGGTTTCTCTATAAATTGTTGTCGTAGGGAATGGTGAGACCAAATACACATAATTGAGGATGAAATGATTGTGTGCTAGAATGGTGTTAAAAGCTGTGCTCTCAGGATTTGGGGATGGTGGCTCTTTGTGGCCTGGGAGGCATTTGGTGATAAATCAAAAGCATTGAAGCAGACGGTCGATGATGGGTTTTGGATTGAAAGAGATTGAGCGGACCTTGGGTTAAAGAAGTTGAGAAATTTTGGCCTGGAGGCCCTGAGGGGATGCAGGGCTCCTCTGAAAAGAAGGGGAAAAGTCCTTGAGCTCCCTGGCTATTTCCCACCCCCAGTGCAACGCACCTTCTGCTGCTGAAACTTGGGGTTTGCTCAGCCTTGTTCCCTTTGGCTGCTGGAGATGTTATTCCTCAGGTAGCTTAGACCATAGCACTGGGATTAGTTTCAAGTGCCATTGGAGATCTTTTAGTGAACTAGTTATGCAGACTTGCCCTGTAACCAGTGAAAGCAGGCACCCCAGCATGAAATTCAGCTCACCTAATTTAGATGTCCATATTAGAAAGAGATCAGTCTCAGTTTAGAAATGCCTGTTTCTCTTCAGAGTGCCTGGATCTGCAACTCCTATGAGGCAAAAGAACATCTGTATGGTAGATCAGGGTAGATCTGAATCGAATCGGTGAGGGTTTTTCATGGATATTGTTCCTGAATAATGTCAGTCGTTCGTTTTGATTGAAAATGTACAGGTATCACCTGCTTTTTTAAAATTGGGGTTTCTTGGTCGTTCACCTATACTACATCCACATCTTGGAAATATTAATGTTTGGAGCGTGTTTTGTAAAATAATCCCTTCCCTAACCTCCTCCCCAAAAAACCGTAAACAAAAAACCCCCACCCAAAAGCCCCCCACCCAGAGCAATACTTGGATTTCTTGTAGAGGAGACTTCAAATTTCACCCACTTCTAAAAACTGGATCTGTTTTGGAGATGCAAAGCCTGTAGCCCCACTGATGGGGAAATACTGCCATACGCAAGTCTCAGGTTTTCTATTCCTCAGCTTTTTTCCTGTTTTCCTCAGGAATATGAACCGTTCATGAACCGGACGGGTGAGGTGGCCATGTGTCAGTCATGCTAACCTGGTATGCGCTCTGGCAAGGTTCCTGGGCTTTTCATAAAAGAGATTCAAGGATCGAGTGAAGCCTGCGTATCTTGTTCCATGGGATCAGGGAGACACGTTATCCGTGAATAACGTTAGTCATGCTTTCTATACTTTGCCATCTGCCTTTCAAAAACGTGAGGCAGTGTTTCCCTGGTGTCGTAACATTAGGTGAATCATGAAGAGCACAAACTCCGAGTGATCTGTTTTTAAAGCACTGAAGGAAGTGTACTCTTCGTATTTGTTGTTTATTGATTAATATTTAATTGAAGGTGAAATAAAAAATTAAGGAGGCAAATGACTCAAACATGCTAAAAAGCAACAACACCCTCTTGCTGTGGCTGATAAATGACAATGAATTGCTAAGAATAGAAGCAAATATATTAACATATAGCGATGGCACAGTGAGTCAAGAGATGCTTTGATTGAGAGTGGTGGACACATCCCACAGAAAAATCGTGCAGAAAACATCTTTGACACTGAGTTTAGTACCCTTTGCATCACTAATGACATTGGTAGGTGGTTCTCCTCAGAAAACGCTAATAATTGTCTTTTCAGTGTGGTCTTATGCAACTGTTTAAGAACAATTTTACTTTATTAGAGGAATGTTTAAAAAGCCCACCGGACCAGCAAAGCCCTATAAATTCTCTGTTAGGTGAATGGTGTATTTTTTGTTTGTTTGTTTTTTAACATTATGGTTGTTTTAGGCACCCAGTGTTCAAGATCTCGAAGTGTACTTATCTTAGGAATAGATTCTTCTTTGCCCGCTGGAAGTAAATAGCAGGCTGTCATTTTTGCTATTCCTTATTATTATTGCTGCCTCATTTTTTCACAACATTTTTCTTGGGTATTCTTTTTCATGGTTAAATCTGAGTCTGCTTTTTGATGCGGCTGTCAGCAGCAACTTATCACAGATGAAACCAGGAAGAGACTGCAATGCTGATTTTAGGAAAGGGGGGGGGATGTCATCAGTGGTCGGGGTGATTCAGTGCCTCTTGGGATGAAGTCTGTTTTACTGGACATCTGTGACATTTCTATCCTGCAATTCTTTCAAAAAGATGCTACAAGCTGATGTTATTTCTGTGCAGAATACTGATCCATCCTTTTAGAAACAGATAAAGCAATAGTGAGTAAGGTCTTTTCTGCACACTATACATAGGGAATTATCTAGAAGTGAATTCATATTGTGAGCACTGTCCTGCATGCAAGCATGGCAAGTGGAGTGTTGTTGACAGAGCAGAATATCTCCTCCTTGGCTACTGCTTGGCAAATAAAGGCCCTTTTTAATTACTACTTCCGGTTTCTCGTTATTACTCACTGTAAGCCCCATTTTGTGCTGAAATTCTTCTCTTCTTGTGAACTTGAAAAGCAATATGTGAAATCAAGGTTGGCAAAAGTTCTTAGCACTAGAATATATGTCAATAAATAGGATGAGTAGAAGAAGCACGTAGGAGTTGACTGCTATTTTAATTGCGTTCTGTAATATCGTAGTGAAACTTTGGTACTTCCCTTTTTTGTTTTTTTCCCCCCCTCCGTTCCCCCGCCACAGAAATTAAAGGAATGTTGAGTTTTTACCTGTAAATGAGAGGGCTGGTAGAGGTTCAGTTTATCTAATTGGGCAAGGTGTATTGGACAGCTCCAATGCAGGTAACGTCACCGTGGGCAGAGAGGAATTAATGCAGACAGTGGGCCTGATCTTCCTCGCAGGCAGAGCGATGGCAGTGCAGTTAGATCAGCGGAAACACCCAGCCTGTGTGTTACGTTGACTATGTGTGGGCAGGAGGTTAAAATTGTTGCACGAATATGGAATTGGGACTTGAAACGCTTTGGCATCCTCTTTATGTTTGTACTTGTTTCTGCTGTGTATTGCTCTACCTAGAAAGTTCAAAATATGCACTTTGACTATGACAGGTTTGTCAATCATTAGGCTGATGGTGTGCTCTTTTAAAGATCTTTTTTATTATGGGAAAACTATTCAGAGACCTATAGATTAGACAGTGCACATGCACTAACCTACTTGAGGCAAAAAAGAAACGTTTAATCTCTGTTAAAACTCTCTATGCCAAATATAGTAGCTAGTTTCAGCAGTATTTAAACCAACTTCATTAGAATATGGGAGGGGAAGGACTGGTTTTAGCCAGTAATCAACTGTCTCCCAGGTGGTCCAAATGGGACTTATTCAACACTGCACGTGGTATTTAAAAAAAAAAAAAAAAAGGAAAAAGAAAAAGAAAACCCCCAGCACCCCCCCGGGTGCCCGTGTATTTGTGAGGGTCCGTTGGGTCCACGCTCGCAGGTTTTTGGCTGTCGAGGCGAAGCTGCGCAGGCTGTGGGCTCGCGGGCGGTGCTGAAGGAAAGCAACCCAACAGCTGCCTTACTTATGTGAGACGGAGCTCTGGCTCTTCCAACCAAAACACTCAAGTGTTTTCTCTCTTTTCTGGGGTATGCTTACTTTCACAGAAGGCAAGGCTGCAAGATGTAATGTATTTAAATGTATTCTGAATTTGTAATGGCGGCTCTAGTTTCTCCACCAGTTTTACTGTCCTTGCACTGAAAAACAGTTTTGCTTTAACCCGTTATGAAAACTAGTAGTGTTTAACTAATTTTTGTTACCTTGTAGCCTTTATGAGAGAGTCTTTGTTCTTGTCCGATGAAAGATTGATGTGGCTGTATGAACCAGAGCACATCCTGGAGGTGCATCTAGCACACTGGACTAATCGCTTACTTATTAATATTCATGAGCCATCTCATTTAGCGGATGCTCTTGGGACTTGATTAAAGTAAGCAACACTGCTATTGGTGCTTTAGCTGTAGAGAGCTTTATCTAAGCCAGAGCTAGTGTTATCCTGTTGTCGATGCTAGCTCTGACTACCTGCAGCATCTTACAGGACATCTGTTTCTGCATAGCTTTTCTTCAATGACAAGTCAAACTGCAATGATAGAATAGATTTGAAATCACTTTTGTAAAGCTCACTCTTGTAATGAGTCCTTTCTGTTTGTTCCCAAAGCTCCAGAGGAAGAAGTGACGATGTAGATTCTACAGCTTGGGTGCAGCATAATGGCAAATGGTGAATGGAGTGGAGCTGGTCTGCAGCCTTGAAAGCAGCTGTTCTGCGGACCACTAGTCAGGGACACCTTGCACGCCAGAGGCATTCTCCACGTCGCTCGCCGGACACACACTGGATTCTTTTTAATTTCTTAGGTTGGAATTCAAGATTCCTTTACTTCAATTTTTAAACCGTTTTAAGATTGTATCAACTATAACGAGTGGAGCAATATAATCAGCAACAATGGGTGACATGACAAATAGCGATTTTTATTCCAAGAACCAAAGAAATGAGGCCAACCATGCAGGAGAGTTTGGGTGCACACTGCAAGAACTGCGCTCCCTCATGGAACTTCGAGGAACAGAAGCGGTAGTAAAAATTAAAGAGACATATGGGGAAACAGAGGGGCTCTGCAGACATCTGAAGACGTCACCCACAGAAGGTAAGCGTATTTCTCTTCAGTTGAATCAGGGGACTTTGCATAAGTGCTCTCCAGATAGTGAAGGAAAGAGGTTTTGTTTCAAGCCTGAACACAATTCTTATGGCGCTGCTATTATTCCCAACAATAGTTAAACAAAAGAAGAGTTTTAAGAGAAAGAAGATAAAAACAGTCTAGCTATAGCTAAAGCTAGCATGAGAATAAGAGAGATGCTATTTATTCAAACAGCTAAATGCATTAATTCTTCCTCAAAAGGCAGACAAAAAAAAATCAGCACCTGCTTTATGGCATTATAAAGAGGCTTTAACATACATGCTCTTGGGGGTAAGAAGGTGCAGACAAGTAGCTTCAGAAGAATTTCTAGGTTTTTAGACATCTTGAGAATATGAAATGACCTTATGAGATACACATTATGTTACTTTATAGATCAATATGTAATATGTATATTTTGTGGTTACTAATCTTGACTTACTGTATTACCATAGATTTGCTTAAGTTATCAATATATGACTGTATCAATGTTTTTATTAGTTGGACTTCTTTTGTATCTATAATTAAACTTCTTACTTTCTTATGTTTAATAATACCAATCATAACTTTTCAATATCTATTTTTCTAAGTGTTTTCTCTACCTGATCATCAGTCATTAGTCTAGTTTTCAACACCCATCCCAAATATCTCCCCATAAAACATTGACAATGGTGGGATGTTTCCCTCTCCTCATGTGATTTTCCTGTTCATCAATTCTTTCTCTTTTAGTGCAAGTAAAATTCTATTTAATTCTAAGAATTCTGTTTTCATCACTGTATTTTAATCTCCAAGGAATATTAACACTTTTGGAAATTACACAGTCTTTGAGTCGATAATATTTATCTTGTCTTGTAAAGTAGCCAAGATGTTAATTTTAAGTTATTTTCTTTTTCAAGAAGATAGAAGTGTTGGCTTTATTCCATTCTCTCCTTTTTTAAAGTAATCATTTAGTTACCTCGTCTGTTTAAATGCTTGAAAGTCTTGAATTATTGGTGTAATCATACACATGTCAATTGTAGCGTCACAATATTATAAATTACACTAGTTGAAGAGTCCCAAAGGAGCAGCTGTCAATGCCTAGTCTTCAAGTAAATTCTTCATGGTCCTACACTTGATCGTATTCAATCTCAATATTGTTTAAACATTATAAACTATAAAGCTGTGAACAGTACCTTTTCAGCAAAGGATTATTAAGCTAATTCTGTATTAAAACGAGCAGCAAACTCCAATAGTCCTTCAGCATTCATGTGCAGCCTTGTATTCTAGGGTAACTAGTGGCAAATGGAACATTTTATAACAGATCTTTCCTGTTCTCTAGTCTTGCCGAAATATCTGCTCCTTCAGACAGGACCTCTTTTCCTACCTGGAGATTGCTCCCAGTAGAAGTGCTGAGGTAGGAAAATGAGACCCTGCCACTTGTCTGGGATTTACAGATGTCTGTCAGTCTTTCAGAGAGTGGCCTAATAGCTGTTGCACACGAGAGGATCAACTCTTCAGAGAACATGCAGCGATTCTGACATGTCCCTGACACATCTGGGGAATTCCAGACAGAAGTGCAGGATCTCTATGTTTACATGACAGAATAAATACTGATTTATAAATATCCCACTAGGGATTCAGCATCTTAAATATCCCTCAGCAGTTTATAGAATGTCAAAGCTGAAGTCTCAGTCTGGGTGAGCCGAGATCACTTCAGTGACTTCAGTAAAGTTTTGCCAGCTCATTCTAGCGGTTACCTGGTCAATGTGAACTTCAAAGGAGATGTTAATTGCATTATCTGTTCAATTTGTGACATCAGGGAAACTTAATTCCTCATATTGGAACAGAGTGTATGGGTCCAACTAGTGTGGCATGCTGACTCCAGCAGTAATCTATATCTGATACTTCAGATAAGGTAACTTTCCTCTAAGCCTTACGTGCATTTCATCACTTGTGCATTAGGGAGAAACATTTCCAGCTTCAAATGGCAATCAGCATAGCCTTGGAATCATGAAGAATTTGCTGGGTTTTAATTTTAAATTAGATCACGTAATAGGAATCCCAGTCACACTAAGTTTTCATCTTATTTTCAGTTGTTTTGCTTGGAAAAATCATTTTAGGAGGGAATCTCTCTGAAATATGTCATGTCAAACTCAGAAATTTTCATTTGAGAGAAAGTATCCATAAGAATTCAATAGAAAAACTTTAAAGGCTTATGTCAAATATAAGCGTATGTTTATACCTAAGTCTGTAGCGATTGCTTTTCTTGTATCCAAAGGCAGCGAAAAAAGTTAAAATACAGTGAAGAGGATATTCTTGAAGATATGACTATTCTTAGAGGAAAGAAACATAGTAGTTTCTTGTATGGAAATGGAATTTTAACATCAGGTAGACATGATTTACAAATAAATTATTGACATGCATAGTGGAGGCTCCCATAGAATTTTATCTTTTGGTATTTGCAGCAAACCATGGATTCCCCATGGAATATCTTTATGAAATCCCATAATTTGCCACTATGCCTGAAAATCACTTTTCCAACCAGCCTCTCTTTTGGTGAAGCATGGTTAACTGAACCTCCACTATTTTTATAGTTTGGAGTGCTGCACATTTGACACAGTTTTATAAGGAATAGCAGAATAAGCATTACTGCAGGGCACTTCTTCTTTCAATAAACCCAATAAACTCTTGCTGAGCAAAAGTCCTGGGTGAATATGAATGAAACAGCAAAAAGGACTTGACTGTAGAATTTGGTTCTTCCCAGGCTTGTAAGCTCTTTCAGAATTTATTTTCGTAAAGTCTTTGTCATTTTGCGAGGTATGGCTTAAGTAGTTACTGGAACAGAGGAAGAAAATGTATCCTGGAAACAGGCACATTATAATTTGGTAAAATGTGGTCTAATCTGAATTTACTGGCTTACTCAATATTTAGAAAATAAGAAGTAGCAATTAGCTCAGAGTTTACTCGCCAATTCATTTCCCATGTTAATATTTGATGTACCACCTATAGACTGGTAGAATCGATCACTCATACTAAAAGTGCCTTTCTAAAGCTCTGTTTTAAAGGCCTTGAACTTCTCAAGGTAAGACATTTTATGCAAAACTCAAATGTTATTTATACTGTTGTGAAGATACATTTACCAGTGTTTTCTGAACTCATGTATTAATCAGTGTGGAGCTTTAAAAGTCTGCTGAATGTTGAGTAGAACAATATTTGCATGCTGAATGAATTCATAACATTATTATGGATTACAAGGCTTCAGTCTCTTCTTTAAATTTTCTTTGATGGCTTTTCTAACTATAGGTGCAGTGTGGATCCCAGCTCTCAGTTATGCCTGAGGGATTTCCTGCGCTGAAGTGATTATATTATAATGAAAAGCTACCATTTAAGTGCTCATAAAAAGAACGTCCCCAGAACCTATGGAAATACTTTATATGAAAAAATACAAATATATGTCTCCTTGAATTTTCTTTAAAAATATTTTTATTCAGATTAGTTTCACTTTCATTATTCTAGTAATAGAGAAAATAAGCAGGATTTAGCTCTGTCATTCTGCAAAACAACGCTGAATCCTCCATGGGCAGAGCTGGGATGACAGTTGTATAATTTTCCGTGCAATCTGAGTCTCGGAGGCCCATTCGAGCATTAGTGATACCTTATAAAGGACAGCTGGTAAAATGTGATGAGTTAGTTGGATGAATACCAAATGAGACTGAATACCAAATGAGACTCTTGCCAATGCTCAGCTGTATTTTTACCCACAATTTTATGTAGTATGCACCAATTTACAGTAAATTTTTCATATACGTTCCCTTTGTATTACAAAAATGTTTATCCTTATAAGAATACGTTAGTGAATCAACTTCCACGATCACTTGCCTAAAATACTTGGATGCAGTAATTTCCAATGTGCGTGAAAAGTAAAGCTGTGTATGATGATGCTTCTTTCATTTTTATAAGAATAAAAAACTTTTCCAGTGGCGGTATCTGTGCGATCAGGCCTGGAACAGCAGCTCCAAAAGATGTTTCATGTTGGTGATAATGTTACAGCGCTGTAGAAGTTTTTCTGTTGGTGTTTGGTAGATACCCAGTAGGCTAAGCTTCTAGAAACAGTCTGCTGGAGTGCGAGAACATTTCAGATGTGACATAATTATGTGAGCTGGTGGAACCTGCTTTTAATATGAAAAATGCAAGTTTTGGGTTTTTTTAGCTGTAGTTCTCTTAGGATACTGTAAAAAGGCTTCATGGCAAGAGAAAGTATCAGCAGTTAAATGATAATATTTCTAGTATAGAAGTTGACTTTTTAGTCATCATGACTGCCCTTAGTTAAGATAGATACAAGATAAGTTACTCTCCCTTTTCAACTGCATGTTTGTTGTACAGGAGATAGGGACTGAGTATCAATTAGGCCAACTGTGTAGGTGTATTTATTTTTCATTATTACAATCTAAAAAGCCTTTTACAATTTTAACTATGAGGTAAAAGATGAAGAAAGACTGAATACTACAAAATTAATCAGTTGCTTTTAGGACTCGCTAGTTTTGGTTCCTTGAGCTTGCTTCTATAAAAATACACCTTTAATAACTTAATGTTCTGTTTTGAAGCTAATCTTGCTAGTACGTACTGCATTTCAGTTAGGTGCACCACTATTTAGAATCACAGAATCATAGAATCAT
>NW_009236126.1:935-23921 GCF_000690835.1 Fulmarus glacialis | reverse complement strand
ATTTTATATATTTATATTTGCAGATGGCAATTCTGAAACAAGGAAAGTGGGATCTACCTATGGTCATAGAAGTGGGAATTGTTTGAGTCTCAAAGAAAAACTAGCGTATCTTAACCGCTAGACCCATCCTTTGCCTTGACTTAGGTTTTACACATCCCTTGCCAGGCGGGGTCCCGCCAGCGCAGGCAGCAGCGGGCAGGGAGGCGGGCAGGAGCTCTGCAGACTCACTGCGCCGGCGTCGGGCCAAGTTTTGCTCTGGCTCTCTCTGGCTTCTAGCTCCGGCAGCTGTTTCACCCGGTGGTGATGTACCACAAGGGCTTTATCAGCTGAGCGATGTGAATGTTGCCATAAAATGTTAGACCAGCCGCTTTTAACAACGGACTGCTCCCCAAGGGTCTTATAGGTATTTTTGCAAAAGTAACCACATTTGTTTACCCTTTTCTCTTTCAGGTTTAAACATGTAAGCAATGTATTTTAATGTACTAAATCTGGCTTACTGATTACCCTAGTAGTTTTGATGGTATTTCAGTACCCAGCCGGGTATGATATTTAATTACTGAACAATCCCTTTGATATTGTTAAGCTACTTGCAAAGTATCCAATTATAACTGGAAAAAATGGCCTGTGGACTTTTCTTCTTTTTTCATTCTTTTGTTCTGCAACAGTAAATTCCACAGAGTAAATAGATTTCATCTCTGTTTGTTTTTAATAACAGTTCGTTTTGTTTTTCTTTTTCATTACATTAACATTTTTTTTTTAGATGAAGTTCCAGTTCCTCCTTATTCAACAAAGCATTTAAACTTATGGGTGATTTTTAGCATGTGCTCTAGCAGGAGTTCAGATTATGCTTAAAATCAAAGATTTATGTGAATAGGAATGAAGTGCTGAAATACAGACTGACTAAGGGCCATGGCTCCTTTAACTAGAGGCAGATTGTCTGAAAATCAGTCAGCACAGTACATTTTAAAATGATCTCTACATTTGTAGAAATCATTCTTTGAGGAGATGTGTACACACACACACATGCAGGCGTGCGTGCACACACAGAGAGATATTTATATATTTGTGTATACATATGTACCTAGAAGAGGAACCCGGTGTTTAGACATATATAGACTAGAAAATGGACCTAATTACATATCTAAGAGTTTCATTTTTTTTAATTTTACCATTCTTGTGGCTGATTTGACAAGAAGCTTGAAGTAAAGAGCAGTATTAGTCTGGGAAGGTGCAGTAGTAGAAGCTGGTATAGGTATGCAATTCACTGTTTCTATCTTTCATTTTTTCAGAGACTAGCCGAGGAAACTGGGGAGTTTCTCTTGCCTCACACATAACATCATCCTAGCTCATTTATGGGCATGACCAAAACAGAATAACCCCACCTGCTATTCAGTTTGCTTCCCCTTTTATTTCTCTCTTTTTTTTTTTCCCTTTCACTCCTCTCCCACCTGTGATTGGATTATTTTCCAATATGTAAAAAAGTGTCTATTTCAACAATCTCAGTGGCCTGGCAGAACAGACAATATCAAAGCTAAGAATATACTCAGGACTGGGTAAGAGGGATGCCACCTTGTCTGGTTTACCCCAAGCAGTAAATTAGAACAAGACATAAGGAAATTTGTCAGTAATACTGTGTATTAGCAGAATTTCTTTCATGGAAATCTTTTGCCTGGAAGTGTTACAGGCACTTTCATTGTCCACACAAGAAATTTTTCTCATTTCTTTGACCTTTCCAATAAAGAAAGCAGGTGTCCAGTAGAGTTATTTGTGAATCAGAAATAAAAATGACACAAAACACATTGTAATGCAACAAAACATTATATTTGGATTCACTGAGCATAAAAAATACATGTATTTGGCTGCAACAATAATTTTTGTTTAACTTTTCAAGTCCAACTCTGATGAGCATAGATGGTCAACAGTATGGACAAAACAAAAGTCTTGGAAAAGGAAGTGAGAACTGAACTAAAACAAACCCTAGCTTTTTAAACACTACCTGCAAATTTTATGTGCAATATTGACTATCAGATCATTTAGGTATCCGTTACTTATAAGGCTATGCACAAGAAAATGATATATATAAGCTTATTTTGCCATCTTTTTATCATTCATGCTTTTTCAAAACACTGCTTCATTAATACTGGGAGGTTGAGGTCTTGGATTTTTCTAATTTTGGGGGTTTTGATGGTTTTCTTTCCCAAAGCCTTAAAGCATATAATAAGTGGGCCAGAAAGTTGCATTTCTTCTCATATTTTGAGATTACATATTTCCTGCAGCTTCCAGGTGAACCATATCTTTCTTGGCAGCTTTCATCCTCCTCTCATTTCTGGTATATTTTGATTAAAAGGCAGGGAACTGCTGACCTGCATGGCACAGCCTCATCTGCTTTTCCCTGGGGTTAAACAGAGAAGTGGTACATCTGTCAGTACAAACTCCCACATCTACACAGAAAAGGAAGTAAATAAATAAAACAATGTCAGAAGGGACCTTCTGAGTGCCTTAAACTTGGGTGACCAGTCTTAATAGGGTAGTTCTGCCTGCTTTAAAGTATTAAATAGAGCAGCTACAGACAGCGACATGAGCAAGAGCCAGGCTGCTTCCTGCAGACATGGCCAATTATGTGGAAAGAACCATCATAAAAGATCACTAATAATTCAGCCTGAGATTTTCAGTGACTTCACAGAGTTAGGCACGCAGCATATTTTCAACATCTCTGAAAACAAAGTGACTTACTAGCATGCATGGCTGTAGTAGCACCCAGCACATTCTTAGCAACCTCCCCAGAGATTAAGATTCCTTGAGCTGGCAGAAATATGTTGATTATGAAGAAAAGCTGATGCAAAGCAACGGAAAAAAGGGAGTGAGCAGAGCTTTCTCACAGCGCTCAAAACAAATCCAGAGAAAACCTAATATTTATTTTGCAGGTGGAACTAAAGCATTGGTAATATTATGTTAATCACTGTCAGGGTTAAAATAACGCTGCCATCAAAAATATAATTGAAAGCTGCAGAAACAAGCACAAAAACCCCTCTCATGGAACAGTAGGAACTAATATTCTGTGAGAGATTTCTGTCCACTTTCTTTTTGCATGTACATAGAGGATGCTATCTACCTATTCTGTGGGGTAGATAATGTCCCTCTTCGGTCACAGAGCATTTGACGGTCTTACTAGGGAGTCTAGAAATTTTAACAATCTCCGTAGGATTTCCTCATTGTTTGTCATCCTGCTGTGCTCTTTCCCAAAGCATAGTACAGATTCAGCAATCATTTCATGGATCATGTTAACCACAGGAAAGAACTGCAAGATATTTAAATCCCAATAACTTCCCAGTAAATTACTTTATAATGGGTAGTTCCACATGACTGCTGGCTTTTTAGCAGCAGCTTTCCCCATTAAGCCAAAGGGAATATTGTTACCAGAGTGAGCTGTCTGGACTTATGGTTCATTTCTTTATGAAGGAGTCCACAAATAGCTCGAATCATAAAAACTTATATATAGACAACCTTTACAATCTTTTCTTTTTTTTTTTTAATGGTATCAAAAATCCAAAAGTTGGGACTTGGAAATCTATATTCTTAAGCTTTTGTTGAAGTATTAATGGATCCTTCAGCTATACTGCATAAAAGGTCTACTCTGGCACATGAGTAAACTGAGTGGTGATTTAATACTCTTTCACATTGTGTGAGACTGGCTATCCAGGTGAAAGGATTAAAGAAAAGACAATTAACACAGTAGAAAATGAGTAGTGTTATGAAAGTATTTTTGTAGGAACATTATGTGCTTCTGCTAGACCTCTTCATATATCTCTGTATTTTGTTTCTTACGAATTTAATCAAAATCTTGGAGTCAGAAAATGCTCAAAATTGTAGACTGGCATATATTAAAAACAATTTGTCTCTGGAATGAGCCATACATTCCTGCAGACTCTCTTTTCAGCCCCGAAAGTTATGAAACCTTTCGGAATTTACATTAGAAGGTATATGGTCTTGAGTGGTACACCACAAATATGTGACGCAATTTTTTTTTGCAAGTCACTACCTGTTCCGACCTCTAGCTATCTGAAGAGGTTTTAGGCCCAACAAGAGAAAGAAATGCACAAAAAGCTATCCAAGTCTGCATTTTCATGCACAGTTGATCTCTTTTCAGTTTTTCTTAAAATAGTGTGCATATGTTTCATAACAGGCAATTTCACCACAATCACGGGTCTGTTGTTCTCATCTATAACTAAGATTGCCTGTATGACATTGGAGAACAAAGTAACATTGATGGTCTCTGTGAGAAAGGAAAGTTCAAAAATGATTATAAATTTCTTGACAAGGCTGACTATTTTCAAATCTTGTGCAGTGATCTAGTTTTCATACAGTACAAACTGCTTTAGCAAAACTTCAGACTTGGAACTTTTGAAAATATTTAAGTACTCATTCCCATCAGCCTGTGAAAGTGCAATAAATTTATCAATTTTTCACATAATCACCTTTCTTTCTCATGGTTATAACTTTCCCGTGCTCACCTGCATATTCCCTTCCTTGTCCAGATTCCTTGTCTTCCTCAGAAGTCCACTTTTGCTGAGATACGTACAGTGAATCAGGATGATTTATATATGACCAGTTATTCTCTTTCTCCCCTATCCACTTGCTGGTCTCTTAAAAATACTTAAAACTGGAGCAGAGATGATCCTTTTTACCTGAAATCATCTTGTGGATGCAAGTGTTTATAAATAATAGCTTTGGATAAAATGTTCTCATTGAAATTAAAGGTGGGAGGTTAAAAATGGTTTTCCTACAAAAACAGACCTACAAAAATTTTGCCTAATACATTGAAAATTTCACTGCATAAAATGAAATTTTCCTGGTTTCAGATTTTCCTCCACTTCCCCTATTTTCTCTCTATGACAATAGAGAAAAAAATAGGGGAAACAAGCAGCAAAAATTGAAATTAAGACAGGGAAAATGAAAATTGTTGAGTCTCATTTTTGGACCTCCTCCAAGATGCAACTGAGAATTATTATTTCTTTTAAATCTATACAATGAAATAATTGTGATCTGTGAAAAGAATCTTTGTCCAACTATTTGCAGCTTCTAATAAATGACAGCTCAGGAACAACGCCTGGTGTTTTTTAATTGCCACAGAGTGAAGGGGGAAGAAATATCTATTCTGCATGTGTCTGGCTGAGTGCCTATAGAAACTTCCTTTTAATGCTGAGATTGAACTATAATGGTGCATTAGTACATCTATATCTTTAATTTACATCCTTTTAACTATTGCAGTGTTATAAAAGTTTTGGTGTTTCATATGTTCAAGAATATTCAATGTTCATACACATTCAATGTATCAAGAATGAAATAATTGTGTGAACAAGAATGAAATCGTGTGCATTGTTATGTGTCTGCTAGAATTTTTATGTGCTCTATCATATATGTACTTAGAAAATGCATGTGCTGATCTTCTCAACAGTTTTGTTTACTGTGAAATATCCTACATATTCCTTAGTAGAGCCTTTGGCGAAAAGGAGGAAAAAATGGTTTTTTTCATACTTAGAGTGCATAGGGCAGAAAGCAAGTGGAATTCAAATGAAGCACCATTCAGGTTAAATATAAGAATACTGTGTATAAGACTATATGTAAGAGTACTGTAATTATCTTTGAAAGGCAAGGACAAGGAGGCACTGCAGCTGACTGTCTGAAATTCTTGCAGAGTTGTTATAACTTGGTTCTTTATGAGTATCTATCATGAAAGATACAGAGAAGGCAGATGCAGTCAGGGGCACAGATTAAATGACCTCTTGAGATCCTGCTCAGCCCCAAAACTCAATGAAACAATTACAGAAGGCAAGAATTTGCAAATGAAACCAACTACCTAACTGTAAATATTCCCACGATCTCCATCATACACCTAGCTCTTAACAATACTTGCTGTTTGCTAACATTTGCAATGGTGGGAGGAAAAGTATACAGTCACTTGTGCTAGTAAAGCTCTCAGTAAAAGGGAAGAAAAATCTGTCATTTTCTCCATTTTAGTATTGTACAATATTTTCTTGCCCATTTAGCTTTTACTGGTAATGTTCATCAATATCCAGAAACATCCATTAAAATTGGAAACTTCTGATCTTATTCATCTAGAAAATGTATTAAATAGGATATATTGGTTTGAGAAACCTATATTCACAGTTTTTGAGTGACTGATTTCCATTTCCATTTTAGATGCAACAGGCTATTTTTCAATTAATACTTTGATTTCCCTTTTTATTTTGCACCTTCCTAAAAAGAACCAACCACTTTTTCAGAAATAAGAAAAAGACACATCTGTTTCAGTCCCTTCTTTCTCAATGCCTCCTCTCAAGGTCAGCTAGGAATAAAAAAAAATGCATGATTTTGCATTTGCAAGCTTGAGAAAGTGTCTGTTCCAAATTGCTCCCGATTCCCAGTAATCGCTACTCCCAAAGAAGCAAGCAAATAAAGAATTGACAGAATTTGATTGCGGAACGGTCTTATGAAGAGAGCATATTTTCTTTCAAGTACAGTTACAATAAAAACATGATATTTTATGCGGCGAAGACCAAGATTGCTGAGGATGGAGTTTTGCCCAGCTTTTCAGTATGTCCACTTTCTTCTTCATTCCCCCTTCTCCATCTAAATTCCACACATGCTCTCGATGGCAATGGCAGAAGCACGCCAGTAATACTGGTAACAGTTTTGAGATTGAAGTACTCAGAAAACTTCAGAGTTACTCTTTCCTGGTGCTGCAAAAGCTCACCATGAAGTTTCACACTGTCTTTGTTTCAGAATGGCTGCAAGCAGGCAGACACTGTCACAGCTGCTGAGAGTAAGTTCATCATCCACATGCTGGTAGTAATACCTAAGCAAGATTATTTTCCAAACAGATCAGAGGACTCACCTAAAGGGGTGAGTTTCTAAAGTTTAGAAAAATGCCTCTGACGGGTAAGGATAGTGATAAAAGTGATGATAAAGATATTTTATATCATTTAGAAATACAATATAATATGAACATTATATAAAGTAAATTGCATGTGTATTACAAAGAATTTACCACCTCATCAACACCAACTTCACAAACACCAACTTTCCAAACACCAGCTTCACAGCGTCAGTATTTGGTCAGGGATCAAACACACAAGCAGGTAGCTGGTTGCCTGCAATTGATGTGGGAAAGGAAGAAAATAAAGCTATGTGGCTCAGCCAGGATGTAGTGTTCCAGCTCAAGGGGATGTGATAAAATGTCACAAGTAAGGTGGACAAGGTGAGCAAAGGGTGGGATGGAGAAGACAGAAGGGCGGGGAGTCTCCTAGGAAAGGACTGCCTGTTGCGTGGGGGCTAATGACTCTGAGAAGCCAATCTTGTGATTCAAAAGGAGAGGATCAAAAGACAAAAATGTGACTGCTGGACGTGGGCTAGAAACTTGGGCTTCACCGTGGCTGGGGGCTCCTCAAAACAAAGTCCTCTTCGGGATGTGGGATTCACACCACACACTGCACAGCCAGGTCACCTCTCTGCATTTTTGGGGTCAATGGGCAGGCTGACAAGCCAGAAGCACCTTTGGAGGCACATTTTGCTTTTACTGTTCATTTTGGAGGCAGGGAGGTATAAAGGGGCAAGGAGCAGATCAGAAGGACAGATGAAAATAAGAGGGAGAGAACACCTGAGGGAGTAATGTATTTCTAATCAGATTCCTCCCCCGGTATCTCACACATAAAGGTAATATACATATGGCAACTTTTCACCATCCTCTGCTGGCAGATAATACAGGTGGCTTACCCCAGCTGAAGAGAGGCTTCCCTTCCTCCAGCTGCCCTGGCAGATTGCACTCCTAGCAAAAATCTCTAGACCTAATGAACATAAAAGTGTCTTCTGGCTTTACCTGTCTACCTTTTTCCTGAGGAAAGGGGAAGGAGGAGGAAGATCTGGGTAGTGCAGCTATGAAGGAAAATTTGGGAGACCACAATGGTCTTGGGGATTACCAGGTGAGGAAACTGTGGAGAAACAGACAGGGAGAATTTAGGCATGTCATCTGCCACATTTCTTATATTCCTGGGGAGAGTTTATTGTAAAATTCCCCACTGTTTCGCTTTCACAGTGTCATAGGATAGTTCACTATGGAGGCAATCTCTGGGAGTCTCTAGTCCGACCTCCTGCCCAAACCAGGCTCAGCCACGGGATCAGACCAGGAATTCCCAGCAAGTCACCGGCACAAACAGAGCCGCGTGTGTGAAACAGCCACCGGTCTAGGGAAGGTGCTTTCTTTTACTTACCTGTATATGTTTTTGTGTTAATAAAACAAAGAAGGGCAGAAGCAGATTGGGGATATCTTGAAGGAGAAAACCTGTTTTTTCCCTTTACTGGCATTCTTCAGCTGCTTTGACATGTATATCTCAAGACATTGTGAGTGACCAAAGACACCTTTGCCCAAATAGTTGCAGTAATATTTTGCTTACTTGATCATTTGCCTCAAGAAGACTTGAGGTAAGCTCTTTTGATAAGGTCTTTCAGTTTAGATGGCTATGAGAAGTCTAGAAACATATTCAGGTGAAAGTGGAAAGAAAAGGAACAAAGTTGCAACAGAGAAGCAGAAGACAGAAACTGTGACCTATTCAATAGTTGCCAAAAATTTCAGTGAAATAATAGTTTGAATTGCTTATTGGGAAAGGGATTGTTATTTTACTGAAAACTTTTATTGAAAAGATTATGTGTTCTCAAAGTTAATTTTCACTAATTCTTTTTGCATTTCCATCATGATTTTCTGCACAATCTTTCCTTACCAAAACTGGCGTAATCAGCTCTGCAGAGATTTCTGTTTTGTGCTGTTTTAAAGGAGGAAACCAAATATTACATGTTAGAAGAAGGGCTGCCTGTACTCCACTTGCCACCTGAATCACACCAAGCAGAACCAGCCATCTTGATTAAAAGTCAGTTTAGTTACATTTTCAGAGCAGTATGATGGCTTTTAAAAGGTGTTCAATGAGCAAGGCTCCAGGATAAAGAGGTACCTTTAGCAAAGAATTGCAATAAATGTCATTTTCCCATTTTGGCATTTGTGCATGCTGACTTTGGCACTGGTCCTCCAGATGTACGGCCTGCAGATGAGAGATGAGTGAATTATACAAAACAGATTGTCTGCTACATGTGCCTGCAAAGCAGTGTGGAGGTAAGATGGCAGCAAAGGTAAACGTAGCAACCCGTTCCTTAATATAGAGAACAAGATAACAAAAGTAATGAAAAACACCAACACAGGACTTTGTATCAATTGTCAGCCTACAAAATCCTTGAGGACCCTAAATGTGCACAAATACTGTGGTTTCTGAGTTGTGTCAAAGCCCTTGCTATTCTGCACCTATTGCTAGTACGTCATCTAGATTAAAGTTTGTGCAGATATACTTACCTGCGGCCATGCAGACATACCCAGATAGCACCAGGATTAGTTTAGTGTCCCAAAATAAATTCTCCTTTGAGAACAACACGGTGCCACATCACCTTGGGTGCAAGATACCATAAAAACACTGTATTCTGCTGAAGTGACACGTGGACTATAATTGTGTCAGGTCTTGAAGTGAGGGGATGCAAAGTGGAGGAAGAGTGTTTCTTGATGCCTCCCCTCTGCTGAAGACATATTCCAAGGAAAAAAAAAAAAAGTATCAGGCAAAAAAAAAGAGTAAATACCACTGATAGTGCCACTATTAATTCTCAGTTCCACAAAGCAGCAATTCAGCTGACAGACCTCTAGTATGATCCATTTCAGCATCAGCTGCTTTCACTGCAGTATTGCGCTGCCTTTTAATACTTCCCCAAAGATTTCTGCAGGCCTTAGAATTGCTTCCTTATCTTTTCTAGAGACATGCAACTTCAAAAAATAATAATGAAAGAGTGATGGGTTTATGGTGTTTTCAGCCTTGATTTCAGTTCAGTAACTGTCACAAAAATAACTCCTTAAAAAGGATTGTGTGTGACAGCTTCCATATTTGTTCTACTTCAATGTTCTTTCATATCTAATTTGCTCAATTTAAAAGCTAGAAGATGCATTTTCCTGCTCCCAGACAGCAAGCTCAGCCAGGGACCTGAAAAATCAAGCTGAGATCTTTTTGCCTCTTAAGTTGTCTGCTGCTACAAACACTTGGCAGCTTGAACTCGGCTGACAATTCGGTTGATGATGTGTAAGGTGGGGTGACACCCAGCTCATTAACCTGTTCTTCTGGTGAAATTTTTGCACTAGAAAATTGAAGAGATTGGCAGCTATGAAAATGCAGGTTTTCTTCTGTTTACCCTAAACCCGTGGCTTCCAATGAGTTTCCTGTGTGCTTCTTGGTAATGAGTTTATGCTGACTGTAGAATATCTTTTTAGTTTGAGTGTTTAGAGGTAAACAAACCACTGCAGAAGCATAAATTGCATGAAAATACTGATGGTATCACTTATGCTTGCAGTGGTTCAGTATCACAGTGGCTTTTTGAAGTCAGATGGCTTCCACTAATTCATACCCCACATCCCTGTTGTTTTACTGTGCATGCTGGATGCTTCACCTCCTTCTGAAGGTGCCCAGCATGGGCACTGGGACCAAAAGGTCTCCTTGTAATCCACATAAAAGGAGATGTAATTTCCATCGGTTCTGATCAACAGGGGGTCATTGGACACATTTTTTTTTTGCCATCTCAAGCTGCGTATGTGATATGATTATTTTTTGGCCTTTTCAGACATGGCTATGAAATTGTTTATGGCTGGGAGCTTCAGAATTATTTAAAAATGATAGAATAGGCAAAATGTGTACGTTTCATCAGTTATACCACTAGTTATGGGGAGTACTTTATGGTGCGCTAGATGTAGAGTTACAGTGGACTAATTCAGGGAGAACATGCAGGTTGGTCCTTCCTTATGGAGAGGCCACCTTGTGTTCCAAAAGCTTAAAAGCATAAGGAAGGAAGCTTAACAAAGAAAGCAATAAACCCAGAAAAGAAGCTGAGCCTCCTAAAAGAGTATACTTTCACCGCTGATCCAGGGTTCCCAGAAAAAATGGATTGGCTGGTAGTACTGAGTTGTACCAAGAATTCACCCTTGGAAGAGCCTGGACACCAGCAGTAACTCTGAGGTCTGCGTAAAGTGTGGGTATAGGCACATCTTTGAAAATGTAACATGTTTTCTGCCCAAATATGGGACTTAACCATTGACAGTAATTCATGGAAGAAAAAATTTTCTGCTCTGTATTTTTTTGTATAGTTGCCTTCGGTACATCTAGTTGTGAAGATTATTTTCATGGCTCTGATAAAGCTCTGAAAAGGTGATAGGATAAATATAAATCTTAATATGAGCTTACAGAAGGAGGAAAGAGGGCAGAAAGAGAGCATTTATTTATACCATCATTTTGTCCTAATTATGTTTTTCCCCCATCACAAATTCTTAGACTCTGTTGGTGTAAACAAATGTAATTCTTCTACACTGCTATGAAAGACCTGGTTACCTCTTTCGAGATTTGCCTCATTAATTTTCTTTTTCAATTTAGCCTTGCCCTTATATCTTCTTGCTGAGTGGGGAAAAGGGTAGAAAAATCATTAACAATTTACTATATACGTTGAAATAAACAACTGTGTAAACAGTTCTTTACACAGTTGTATAAGAACTGTTTATACAGCCTTTTATGTGATTGTATAAACACTTTCAATAAAATTAAGGAAAATACACATCCTGACAGAGAAGGTTAAAGTGTGTGAATCGCAAGGCAACATCAGATACTTCTGAATGCTTTCTTTTTAAAACAATCTCACACCTCTAAATATGATTCTTCTATCTTCCTTTGTTTGCTTCAAGTAAAATTCATTTCCTAGAAGTATTAAAAAAGTATATCCTTATCTCAGCTTAGTACGCTCCAAAATATTCACAAAATTCATCTGCTAATATACAAAATTCATAAATACAGGCAATGCCTCTGTTAAATAAAGTGTGCAGGAAATATGAGATCACTTTTGTGTGATTATATTCTTCGCAAAAGGTCTTTTCACAAGGGTCCAGCACACGTCAGGCCTGTAAATTATTAATGTACCTTCTATCTCATTAGATGTATATTATGGAAATTTACCTAAGCTGCTGCCTCTAGTTTCATTAAAATAGCAAATTGTTAAAATAGGGGGAGAAAGTTTATTGTGTCTTTGCAATTAAATTGGTTTTGTAAGAATGGTAGAAGCTTACAGTTTTACCATTTCTTTCACTGTAATTTAAAAGATCCATACGATGTGCAGACTGATGAATAATTCATGCTTCATTTATTAGCCTGGTAACCTATTGCTGGCCTCATAAAAATGAGGATAATACTTTTTTTCTTTTTCATGAGGCACTGGAGAACTCTGTCCATGTGTATGCATGTGCACACACGTGGGGTTTTTTGTGTGCATGTATCTCAATGTATGTTTGTCTATATTCATACTCAGATTAAAAACAAAGGCTATTCAATTATTTTTACTGAACAGTACATTCACAAAACTACGTTGCGGATAGAAGAGTTCACACATACATCAGCAACAAGGACCACAACGCTAAAGCTCATCAGTATGAGACAAGTTTTCTCAGGGGCTGGCATTTTCACACAGGCACTAAGGAGCAGCTCAGCCCCAGACCATCCTGCTCGAAGCACAAAAGCCACCTACTTATCCTTGCTCACTCTAGCGTAAATATGGGAACAAATCCAACAAATGCCTTCCTGAAAGACAGTGGATGAAAGAGAAATGGAAGATGGATATTGCTTAGTCCTTCCCTGGGTCATGTACACTAAAATTTTGACAATGAAGCAAAACAACAATAGTTATTGGAGAAAATTTTCCTGGAAGTTATTTAAATATTGAAAACTTTACAAAAATAGTCCCGAGCTGAAATATGAGCCAGTTTCCTCTGATGGACATGGTCAGTATCCAGCTAATATTTTTCTACCAAAAATGGCAATCTGTCAAAAGCAAAGCCTTTTGCTGAAATAATTCAATCGTAACAACCTTCTGTTTTGCAAGAAAAAAAGAAAAGACTAAATACAATTGAATGGGACGTTTTGAAGATTTTTGTTTCACGTGACCTTATGAAGCTGGAAAGAATCAGAAAGCAATGTTTCAATATTACTTAAATGAAACATTTTTATTAAGCTGAAGTGGTTTTCTCCCTACTATTTCATTTTACAGGAAATTTCTCAACCCCACAACTTCATCGCTATTTTTTCCCTTTGCAAGTAGATTATAGGTATTGAACCATTACTATGAATAATCCTTCATTTTGCTCCATAGATGTATATCTAAAGTTAGAATTCCTAGTGTGGTCTACCCTAGTATCTACAGAGAGGCAATCGGATACAGATCCTGAGACACTGTCCTTCTGTTGACCAACGTAAGAGGTTGCAAACTCCTCTCAGCATAGCATGTAGGGCAGCCAGAAAGAGAATGACCCAAAACAGTTACCCAGGTGTGCTTGATAGAAGAAGACTTTCCACAACTCCGTGACTCAGCATGACCCTGGCAGCCTGGGGAAAACCTGCTTTTGAATTTCTTCTTGTAAATGAACTTATTTATGATGCTGTTTTGTTATCACAGTCATTAAAATACAACTAAAAGAAAAATCTTTGTTGAAAGCAGTCAAAAATAACTCTCAAAGAAAACATTTAATCTATTATTCTTTTAAAGCATATGTCAAAACCTGCATGTTAAAAAAATTGATTTATTTTACAAGAACAATTGGCCAGCCAGCCTTCGCCTCCAAATGCTGTAATTACAATAATTACTGAGCAGCAAAAAAATTGCTTTCTTCTGTCAGCAATAATGCCACCATTGATACCCTTTCTCAAGCCTTGAATCTACTGTGACATCTGTATGTCATCCCATAACACATGCATTGTATATAACTATTGTCTCTTTTTGTTTTATTCTGTACTACTAACTTTAAAACCAAATCAAACTCTGTCTAGGTAAAAAGTTCAAAAGCTGAAGACAGACTGCTGTGTGACACTGATGAGCATTAAGTGTCCTAACATGATTTTTCAGTAAAGAAGCTGTAGTCCCCACAGCTCTCTTGTAAAACACACGTTCTGATTATAGAGCTGAGATCACCTTTTTAGTACACCTGTCCTCCATCCTGCAAACCCCTGGGCAAACACTTCACACTTTGTGTACCTACCAGCAACTCCTGTTCCATGTGACTGGAAAAGCGCCAAACATTAAGCCAAATACCTGCTTTAATCCCATTTTACGGGTACCCTTACCCCTTTGGATTGCCTCCAAGACATCCCCACTGCAAACCATGCAGTGTTTAGCACTGTTTCTTGAAGCCTGTTCCTCTTCACCTCAGGCAGCCTGAAGCTTTATCTGGTTCTCTGTATGGCTGAAGTCTGTGCAGATGGACCCCAATCAGTTTTAAGCCAATGAACTAAAGTACCTGTCCTGGTTTCGGCTGGGATAGCGTTAAATTTCTTGCTAGTGCTGTGTTTTGGATTTAGTATGAGGAGAATGTTGATAACACACTGACGTTTTCAGTTGTTGCTAAGTACCCTCCTAGTCCAAGGACAGCTCCCATGCCTACTGACTGAGCTAGGTACACAAGATGGGAGGGAACATCATCAGGACAGCCAGCCCAGCTGGCTAATGGGGTATTCCATACCATGTGATGTCATGCTCAGTATATGAATGGTAGGCGTGATCCAGGAAGTACCGATCGCTACCTGGTTATCGGTCAGCGCGGGTGGTGAGCAATTGCATTGTGCATCACTCATTTTGTATATTTTATCATCATCATTATTATTCTCCCTTTTCTGTTTTATTAAACTGTCTTTATCTCAACCCATGAGTTTTTCTCCCTCTTACCCTTCCGATTCTCTCCCCGTCCCACTGGGGGTAGGGGGAGTGAGTGAGCGGCTGTGTGGTATTTGGCTGCCTGCCAGGTTAAACCATGACAGTACTGATACCAGCAGAAAGAAGCTGCTGGTTTTCAGTTAGCCCTCACCTTTAGCTGCAACTTAAGCAGCCCTTTACCCTTCCCCTAAGCCTTACAATTTATGGGCAACTGCTTGAGAAGCTCCATCTTAGTCGAGACAAACTCTGATAGCTGGCTAGTGTGGGATACAAGACCCTTCTACCAGGCCTGGGAATGTAGGCAGGTCTCCACCACTGCCCTGTCATGAGTGATAAGCCTGTAATCTGTACTTCGGCTCAAGTTTATTTGCTTCATTATTGTTTGGATGATTTTTCTGTTTGAAGAAATTAGGTGCATTTGAAGGGTTAGCAAATCTTTTAATGCAGCAGAGCAGAGTTTACTGCGACACGTAAAATCAGGAGAACCTCATGTGTCTGTATCACGGATGCTACAGCACAGTTTGCAGATAAAATTTTTAGGAACACTTCACATGAAAAAATAACAGGGATTAGAGAGCACTAGACAAAAGCTGCAGGTAAGATGGGCCAGTGGTTTTGTGTCACAGGGAAATCCTATGTATCTGGTATCTACTTTTATTTGAAGCTACCTTCACCTAGATTCTAGCTGCCTCTGGGAATTTGTATCCTTCTGTACGCTTCCACTGTGAAAATGCTAAGCACTAAAAAAAATCCTAAATGTCTTCAACGCTACCAACAGCAAGCCTGATGAGCAGTCCCCCCTCTCTGCTTTGCTGGACACTGACCCTTTGGAAGCTTTCATTAGGAGATACCCTGTAGCCCAGCTCTGTGGTGGATTTCAAGTCTAGGTGGCAGATTTTTATTTCACCGTCCTTTCTGGCAGTTATTGTGTTTCTCGTGCAGCGCTCTGGGACCTTGTGTGAAGGGCGCTATATAAGTATAGGGATTGGATTGGCTGAGTAATTCTTTTTGACTTCATCAGGCTGTTAATCCTGCATGCCTGTGGTGATAAACCCAGAAAATCCCAGATAATCCTATATAATATTCAGGCAGGGCTGGCAACAGCTATACATACATATCAAACTGTCAAAACCCATTATCATTTAGACTACTCTGCAGTCCCATCCAAATTACATTAGAATATCCAGGCTTGACTTCAACTCTTCCCACCCACCCCCTTTTTTTCCCTCTTAATGACAGGGTACTGCCTGTAGCTTAGTTTGCCAGCATAATAATGCACGTTTCCTGCACACCTACCTTTTTACTACAGCACCATGTTTACCCTGGTCCTGCTTCCATATGACTCACAGGCACAGTGAGTAGTTGCAGTTCTGTAGATAAGCAAATAATTTTTGGCAGTTTTCAAAACTAAAGCATCCCACTGCCAAAAAGGCTTCTGTTTACCACACAGAACAAAAGTTGTTACTACTGCAATTCCAAAAATGCATCTTAAATACATCCTTTCATAAAAATGTTGTTGTAGTCTTAATGTCTAATTAGATATATAACAAAATAACAATACATGTTTTTTCCTTTTGCAATTTTATCTTGGGTAATAGCCAGAGATAAATAACAGTTTAGCATCTGCATTTCTCCACAGCAACCCTGTACTGAATAAAATTATAATTATGACTAAACTGTGAGTCTTTCTGATAGGATGAACAGCTCACCCTCCCTCCAAACTGCCCACCTGTCCTTTCCCCACTTACAAGGGGGAAGTAGTCATCAATATAAGAAAGCATGTATCTGGTAACCAGCTTCGCTGGTTATTTACACCAGTGTAAATTGGGGATATCTCTGCTTGGGTCAGTGGAAAGATCTCCACAATAAGGTCTGATTGTGTAGTACCCAGACTCTGAAAAAGGGTTATATACCTTTCTCAGAAATATATAAGAACTGCATGATGCCCATGTTTTCTGTGCCATTTTTTCACTCAATTAGCTATCCAGAGGCTCGGGCAGGTAATTACTCAGGCTGACCAGAGAAAAACTGCAACTGAAACACTACACACCAGCAGTTCTTGACAGAGATCAGCTCTTGGAACATAGCCCTGTTTTAAAAACATTTGATCCTGTTCTTTTAAATGAATAAAGTTCAGATTTTACTCACTCCATAATGGGGAGTCTATGTCCCATCTGCTTTCTATCTGGAAACTTTCTGCAGCGTGTAGAGAAATAAAACAGTGGCTTGATATTTTCTGCTTCCTAACCTAAAATATTTCTATAGCTCTTGCTTTACCGGCAAGTATCACACTGTCACAGCTGTAACTGCATTTCATGTCTTGATTCTTCTAACACTGAGCACATTTAACAGGTCAGGTACTAAAAGAGCCATAATCCTGAACTGGCTAAGGTGGGCCCTAGCTGCAACCAAATTTCTGCTGTTGGAGGATCCTCTGGTGGTGGATCCTCTCCACACGCACGGAGAGGCTCTCAGTCACCATCAGGCTCTTTCCTTACCTTTCCCCCCACCAACTACAGTCTCTGTCCTCCTGCTCTTTTCTTTGCTCTGTGGAAAGTTTTACATTAACATTGGAGACAAATCTGCCAAAACCCACCAGCTTGCTCTTCTTTCCTTTTTCCTGAAAACGGGAATTTGACTGTGTAATGCACTAATGTTTGCAGGAGTTGCATTGCAGGACACTGCAATGCCATGCAGTGGAGCCAATTGAGGTGTAGTGAGATAGCTGGGGTACGGAGAAGAATATTGTGGGGTTCGCTCTAAATCTTCAGGTACTTCTAAGTAGTACATGCAGATACAGATTTGTGTTAACGCACTGATAACAACATGTCCCTCATCACTACCTCCCTGTCCCTCACCACTCTGAAATTATGTCTGTGCTTGCAGGCACCAAGGAAGCATCACAGGAACAGCCTGACTTCTTACAGGGAAAAAACTGTGCCTTGGAAACCATGGCCATTTGCATTGGTACTATGCTGAAGTAAAAACCATTCCACAATATTTCACCATGGCATCTAGTTTGCTCCAAATGGTGCTTTCCCAAATATGAAGGCAGAGAGGTACCATATTATAAAAGTAATGCGTGACGGTGGGGAAGCTAAAGCTAAGATCCCAAGAAACATTGCAACACCTTAGTACTTACGGGGAACAGTGCTGTCTAATAGCACCTCCTGTCTCTATCTGACAGTCAATGAAGCAAGGAATAAAACATGGCTACAGAGAAGAAAAGCAGAGGTGGCTTCACATTCTGTGAGAGCAGAGAGCTGGGGACTGAATTTGTAGTTTCTGGTCCAGTATGGGATGTGAAATAAACCTTTTTAAGTTAGGATGTTCTTATCTCAGAATAGCTAGGTTCTTCCTGGATGACGGCATCTCTGAAGAGGCTGTATGAAGCGTGACAATCACTTAAATGTGAATCAAAAGCAAATTGTGACTATGGCTGGCTTAAAGTTTTGCAGGTCCCCAGGCTAGCAAGCTTCATGTTCATTGGCATTTTTTGGAGTCATTGCAATAAGATGAAAAGAAAGGATATAAAGTCTGCAGGGAGAACTTAAAGGTTTCCCCTTGCTATATTTATTGTTCAGAGTTTTTTTGCTCATGTATGTATTGAAGGCAGTGCTGTGTTTACAAGCAAGGCACTATGCTGTGTTCATTTTCATTTCATGATTTAGACCTGTTTCTCATGAAGGTCAGAGACATGTATGTTTGGTTTTCAAGCTCTTGGAATACTGTCAGACACTTTAGATTTAGCTAAACAGAGAGAAAACACGTAGATCTTTTCAAAATGCAGAAATTTTCTTTGCATGTTCATTTTAGAGAATAGTGGTTTTCTGGCTTTGTTTTGCAAATACAAATGCATTTTTGGACTTTGAGTTCCTAAGCATCTGTCTTTTTTAGCTCAACTGTCCCTCATCAAACCCTGTAAACAAAGGAGAGGTTATTATTCTCTTCTTAGAGTTGGAGAACACAGGTACAGAGATTGTCCATGATTGCACTATATTCCCTCAAGAAGGAAATGATAGCTAGGGAATTACATTTTTTGTTACCAAGAACCTGTCAGCAGCCAGCTGCAGTGTAGATTAAGTATTGCACATCTTTTTCACCGGTTCAGAATCATTCAGTTTCTAATTCTGCCTTTCTACACAGTCAGCAACTGCTTTTTGAATCAAAAAGATAAACCACATCAGAGTATGCACTCAGACTGATTTCTCTCCTTAGGATTTATTTCTTCTTTCTATGAAGGGTCTTCTAAATGAGAGAAAAAAAATTCTATAGGTAGTATACAATTCCTTATGTTTAAGGAAATACGTAGCATGTTGCTTCCGTTTTTGATTCTAGTGCTGGTGTCCTGTGACGGTACATTGCGAAATTCAAGTATATTTTTGTCTATCAAAAGAAAAAAACTGTTCATCCCTAACCCCACACATACAGAATGTATTTAGCTAATTCACACTACGCTGTATGAGCTAGGAACTGGAAATAACTCTTACTAACACGATATTGAGCTGGTGGTGGATTTTGTATGTGCATACATGAATGTACATGACTATGGAACTGTATCCATATGCATGTATGTAAAACTCAAAAACACAGAGCGGAAAATATTCATTGCAATTTACAGCTGATACTGGTAGCTGACAGCATATGGAGTGCTGCTGTCGATTTCTAGAGAACAAAAGATTAATTTTGGCATCCTTCGCCAGCCTGTTGCGTAGTCTTTCTGTGCTTGGTAATAGGTGAGAGTAGAACTGACTCAGTCAGCTCTGAAGCATACCCTGGAATAGGCAGATTTTTATTTACTTTCTTTTTCTGCTTCTTTTTTTATTTCTTCTGCACTTGTTAGTTTTCACAAAGAGACCTTGCTAGCCAGAACCATGAAGTACGCCAACAATTCAAAAGGTAGCCAGCCAGAGTCTTTTTCTGAATGACTGAAAATGTGAACAAAGAAGGAATTGTGTGAGCCAAGGTAAGTTCTGGCAAGAAAGCAGCACACACAGAGACAAAGAAATGCTGATTTTATTCAGTTCCAGTGACAAGATGTCTCCTCAACTTGAGGAAGCTGACTTTGCCCAGTGGGAAAACCAGTTGAAAAACATGTACAACAGTCTGAGAGCAAGACGGAGATAAGATCAGTGCAATTCCATGCTTGAAACCGGTGGCAGTACTGCAAACATCCATCCTGTTGCACCCATGAAATGAAGTAAGTGTCTGAAATAAGTAGCTTGTTAGCACAAGTCATAGTAGACATAGTTGATCAACTGGAAAACAAACACCCCTTCTCCCTGTGGGATTGCAGTCTCCTGACTGACATATTAAACACAGGCAAGAAATTCGAAATTTGGGCCCATCGTCTAATATTAATAAGGCAGCAAAATCCACGAAAAATATTGCCATCCCACTTGCAAGTCTGCCAGAGCAGAGTGAGGAGACCAGTGCCACCCGCACGCCGAGTGCCCCGCCTGGCTGTTAGGTCTGTTAGCACACGCTGCAGGTGGAAGAGCAAAGCCTCAGGCACACTGTGTGCAGCGAGCAGTCCCCTCGGCCGTGGCCAGGACGGGGGGAACCCTGTGAGGTGACCGTGAGGTGGCCGGGGAGGGGCTGCGTCCCCGGGAGCTGTGGGGCGGCGCAGTGCCACCCCGCACGCCCCCGCCCCAAGTCAGCCTCGCCTTCCTTCCCAGCAGCAGCAGCAGGGGGGCACCAGGGATCCCTCAGGAGCAAACAGTGGCTGGTGACAAGTCGTTTGGAGATACTATTTCCCATGCTCAGTGGAGCTGCTGTGACATTTGTGCATGCCCGCCACTTCCAGAGAAGCGTTAGCTGAGGCAACAGGGATTGGATTCATTTCTGCTGTTTCCAGCGGGCAAAGAAAGCCACAGCAGAAGCTGGTTCACCTTGCTGTGGGTTTTTTCCCTGTAGACTTAAGTGGGCTTATATTAGCAGTGAATTTCACTTGACTTAAGGACAGATTACACAGCGTTTTCTCAGGGAACGAGATACGAACATGCGTGGAAAACATAAAACATAAAAGGTACCGCTAGGTCTCTGGGATGAGTCCTACTCACAAAAAACTTTGGTCCTCCGGCTCCCAAAGAAGACCAAGCAGCGTGATGAAATACCTGATTTTTACATAGGTCACTCAGCTTCTCTCTGGTTTTGATTTGTTTTCATGTGTAAATAAGATTTATGAAATCATCCTTTGTCTGTGAATGTTCCCATTAACTTCTTTATCCCGGTTGCCAGTTTCAATCACATTTAACACAGATGTTGAAGGTTATTAAGCTGCTACAGGTTTTGCAAAAATAGCTGCCACAGTGAGAGCTGAGAAGCTGTAAGTTCCTCCTATTGAGGGGAAAGGGGAGAGCATGGACTAGTGTCTCCACACGGAGAGAAACTAACAATTTTTCTAGTCACTAAAACTGTCTGACCACCACACACAAAACCAAAGTCAGGCAGGTACTTCTGGCGCACGAAGAGCTGCTTCACAGAGGATGTTGTCTCCTTCCTCACAGGAGGAGATGACCCTATAAACTGCAGCAACATCACCGCAGTTTTACCACAGCTCTTGAAATACTGGGTGTTTTTCTTGACATCCAAAAAAAAAAAAAAAGAAGTTGCTTATTCCTTAGTAGTTACTGAGGGAATACAGGTTTTTTGCCACTATGATTTTGGGGAGAGCTCAGAAATATGACTTGGAGCTAAATTAAAAAAAAAAAGTAAACAGTAAGAAATACCAGATATTCTTCTTAAAATATAATTTTTAGTTGGTCTCAGCTAGGTTGGGAAGGAGTAGCAGTGATCTGCTTTGTGGTTTTTGCACACACAAATACTGCATAATACATTTAAACTCTTAGTTTAGAGAAAACCAGTGCTGAGTTTTGAGTAACATCAGATCCTGGATAAGTACAGCCTCCGTTTCTCCTTCCCTCTTGCCAGGTCTCACAAATTTCCGTGCTTCTAAACTTTCACTCTGTGGGGCTTTTATGCTGAAACTAAGACAGACTGCTCCCAAACCATCTGCTCCTTCAGCTGCCACATAAGGAAATCTTGGAATCTCTCCTCCTAGCACAAAGGCATCAAGATGTGCACGTCCCAGCGCAGCATCAGGGTACCTAAAAAGGTACACTTTACCTATTCACCGTATCGATAAAGTGCCACATCACAGAAAGCACAACAGCTCTGCGATCCAAATATCCTCCTGTTTCCTACATCCTAAATAAAACTCCACCCACTTCCCCTCACACCAGCACCCCCGCACACTGTAACACTTCTTTTTTTTAAATGGGATGTGCTTAGAACTGCTCTATTGTTACCATAATAACATAAATCTAAATAAGCCAATTATTCTTTATACAATTAGGCCTAAATATTAACTAAATGATGTAGCTTAGACATGTCTTTTTCTAAGAAGCAGTGCAATGCAAATGTTAATGCTTTCCAATATGTATTCACAGCTGATTGATTATTTTTTCATGCTGAATTTCATGAATCGCTGTAATTTTTCTTCTCTATTCCCCCTACTTTTTTTTTTTAAAGTAAGAACATAAGCCCATAGTCTTTCTTGGCTGGGTACACTAAGCACCTTGGCATTTGACTGGACACTTTAAAAAATACCATAAGTAAAAAAAAAATGTTTGTCTTTTACAGAGGTTGCAAATTCTCTAGTGTTCTGTCTTTTGACATAGTACTTTTCACCACGTCCAGAAGTTATTTTCTTCTATGCAACTAATTTATATTCTCATTGTATTTGCTATGTTTAGGTTTCTTTAAGATGAGCATATGTTAAAGTATTATTGTGCAATAAATTAAAGTTAAGCATTCGTTCTAGAATATCAGGGTAAAAATACTCAACCCTTCCATCTATCTACAGGTATTGTCAAAATATTTGCTCTATTATCCTCTACAACCCAAACAAATGTAAGTGATTTAATGCTCAAAGGGAAGAATTCTCTTTGAGAATGAAGACGAGAAAGAAACAGAGGTACATATTTTCGTCATATTGCATCTGGACAGAAAAAGAGAACATCTCGTCCGTCTGCTATGTGCTGGTCTCTCTCTCAAAATTTTCTCTCCCTTTTTGGGGGGATTTTTTAACCCTTGTTTCCTACAGCCCTTCAACATACTTGATGGTCTTGTTCATAATTATCCCTGTGCTTTGGAATAGCTTGGAAACAG
>NW_009236126.1:0-904 GCF_000690835.1 Fulmarus glacialis | reverse complement strand
TTCAGCAGGTCCCATGAGGGTCTGACACCACTACAGAGCCACTTACAGGGTATCAATTTCCTAAGTGTTCCTTAAGGCAGACACATCACAAGACCATGAAGACACCCACGCATTTACTAAGTGGCAAAAGAAAATACCAGCATACAATTAGGCAGAAGGTCATAGATGTGCTGTGACCTACTGCAGCTGTAACAAATCCACTCCTGCTGCTAGACCTCCAAAAATCTGCAGCAATGGTTTATAACACCAGAGCCATCTGATCTTACACTTCCTGCCCGAGACCCATCCATATGGCTCAATCTCATACTTTCTTTTTTCCTATCAGCCCACCCATTCCTGGCACCCACTATAATTTGGTAGAAAGAATAGACTGAAATCTTCCCTCTCCCAAACTAGGCAGTCTATTCCTACTCAGAAACTTCAGTCATTTTTTTTATATGCAGACAAGTATACACACACACACAAAGAGAAATGTATATACACAGAGAGATATTTACACATTTGAGTATTAAGTTGGATTTTTAAATGAAATTTCATGTCGACATCACTTTAAAAAGGGAATTTTTTTTGTTTATGGATACTGTGGGGAAATCACTAAGTTGACACAATTAAATCTGAACTTAGACTCTAATATTAAAATAACACTGTTCACAGTTAAACACTTAAAACCATGTACTACAGCTAGTTATATCAGATTTGAACACACGCCCACCCCCTGATCTTTAAATGTTCATGTTTTCCAAACAAGTTGCAGTCTCAGAAACATTTTTACCAGGGACCTCAACCGAAGCCCATTGGAATAATCAGTATTTAATCAACATTATTTGACAAAATTCTTCACTAGCAGCTAACTAGTCAGTTAATGCAGCTGCATAGACTTCACAGAATCATAGAATCATAGAAT
>NW_009236125.1:0-20634 GCF_000690835.1 Fulmarus glacialis | reverse complement strand
TTTTTTTTTTTTAATTAATGTGATTCCTCTTCATCACAGCAGTTAATCATAAAGACCTTTTCAGGCCTAATAGGGTATAGTTCAAGTATACCAGAGGTTTATGATTACTAAAAGATGTCAAAAACCTAACTTTTCAACAGTAAGCTTTAGCTAGTTATAGTATATGCATGATAATATGGAGTACTATATACAGTGCTGCATCCTGTTTTGTTAAATATGAAAGGGAGTTCAGATGTATTACAGGAATACAAAGTGTGCTCAGAGCCCATGTGTGATCCATGCTCTGCTTTAAAAATATTATTTCCAGGACAGGCAAATTTATTTTTGGAGAGAAATCAGTGTTTGTAGAGTTTTTATAGGCTTCCCACTTTCTTATATGACTGCCTTTGTTTTTCTGTAAATTCGATCTTCCTCTTGGTAGAGTTGGGACCCTGGTCTCAGAAGGCCAGGGTCAGCTTCCCAGTCCTCTGGTCTGGCATACGGGACGTGCTGAGCAAAGCCGACGCAGCAGGCTGTGATGTGCTTATGTTAGTGCTGGGCCCTCTGGTTTCAAATTATGTAAAGCCAGATCTAAAGGGAAATGGGGGCAAAGATGCCTAAAGACAGAATAGAGAAGATAACACTATGTGCCGGGGAGGCCCCTGTGTGCTGTTATGTGCCAGCACAAATGGTCTTTTGAATTCTGTTCAATTACCAGAATTCCTAGATTTGCAGTGGTAGACAAGACAGATGCAGAAATCAGTGCAACAGAAGACAACTACTGTGGATGGTGGAAGCTGTGCTGAGGCAAAAGGGCAGTTGTACTCTTTTCCCTCTTTTTCTGAAATACAGAAATTCTGGGAATATAAAAGAAAACAAATTGCCTCTACTTACCATTTGTACAATCAAATGCAAGATTTTCTTGCTTTTATTCATGTTCAGGTGCTCCTGTTTGCTGTAAACACCTTACCATCCTAGAGACTATCGGTGCACAGTGCTGATACCAAAGAAGAGTCATAACATGACTGGACAAGGTGACACTATAAGAAGAGAAGTTGTTGAGCTATCTATCTACGAACTGTGGCTTGGGGGCGGGGTTCTCCACTGTAAGCTTCCTACTCCCAAGACCATCTCATTTTAGTAGACGGACAAGGCTTGGCCCTGTAGCATGTCAGGGGAAGGCTGCAGCCTAATGAGTGGGGCATTGGTGGGACAATGACCCTACACAAACACCAAGTGTTCTCTGCAGCCCTTTCTCTGGCGTTTTGCTGGGCAGAGGAAGGGAAGGAAGAAATCACGCTTCTGCAAAGCAGAGCCCAGGCAAGTAGCACTACTCCAGCTGTGGTGAAGGAGCCAGGTGAGGGAGATCAAACAGAAACACAGCTGGGCAAGGTGGCTCAGAGCTCGGTCACACGGGGACAGGAGGGGTACTGACATAAAAATCTGGGATAATCAAGGGTAAACATGCATTAGTCCCCCTGAATTTGTGTGCTGTGGCATAGGTTTTCTCCTGCTGCACAGCTGAGGTATCAATGTAATGCTCAGCAATGTCATTTAATTTTCACACATAAAAAGAGAATAACTTTTTGCTAGGAAAACATTTTTATTGTGCGGGTCAGGCAGCAGGACAAAGAGAACTTGGGGTCAGAGGGTTAATTCTGACACGATTCCAGGGGCCTAATGCTATTTTATTATCCCCCACAGTCATCAGGAGTCCTTTGAACAAAAGCCTTGAGGACAGCCATAAATCAGCTCCAATTGTGTTGACTTCATTTGTATCCCTACTTTGCTTTGTGCTTGGAGGCCAGTTTTTTGAATAATGTTTTGGTGGTTACTGTATCAGGGGAGGAGAAGCAGGACCAATGAGATGAAGGAGACAGAAGGTACTTCTCAGCCCTTCCAAACAGAAGAGCTAAACCAGAAACACTTGAAGATGTTGATGTTCTTCAGAAAAGAAATATCAATGGGTTGCCCACCTGTTACAAAATGATGACAGAAGTTTCATACTGCTGACCTAATCCTTTAAGTCCTCTTTCCTACCCATTTTATAAATTAATTAAATATTTATTTAATTAACGAATGTGTTTCACTTAGGCAAGGTTATGACTTTAGTGTCATTTAAACGAGCAGGTTTTCTGTCTGTGTTGTGTCCATGCCTCCATATTTACACAAGTCCCCCTTGTTCAAAAAAACAAGTTGTCTTCTTGTCTGTGCAAGTCCCAACTCTTGTTCATTAGAAGTACATGTAGAGTAAGGAGATCTCTCTATCTCATGCCAAAATCTTACGAAGAAAGTCTGAGTGGGGAACCTTCCCCTCTAAGAGATTTTCCAGGAAACAGAATGAGAATTAAAACAGCTTTTCCTAAATTAAATTCTCGGGGTGTGATTGTTCTTGCGTGCTGAGATAAGCAGCTTTTTGCTGACTATATGTGGAGCTGAGGGAGATGAGAGCACGAGAGCATATAGGGCGGAGAAAGAGAGTGCCTAAATCTCACTGAATTCATAGGGCCTATGCCCCTAAACTGCATTGCAAGCTTGAGCAGATCTGTAAATCTTAATATTTATCCTGTCTTATTTAATGGAGTATGCAATTAATAACAGAAAATCCTTCTGTGTAATTCTGTGGAAAAGTACCCCATGTTGTAGGAGGTGACGCACTGGACAGATAGAGTTTTAGGGCTCCAGATCTGTAGCACAAGATTGCTCAATTACACGCACCATCATGCTAAATTTTATAAAAAGCAAGGCACAGCAAAAAATGTACTTCAGTTTCATTTTAATATTTTGCCATGTTACTTTCAATATATAAGACTAATTTATGATCATTTTACCACTCAGGGGCCATCTGTTTTTAATTTAATCCTAGAAATTAAGCACAAAAGCTAAATTAGACACAGTTGGTAAAGTAATTCTTGGTTAATTGTTAAGCAGACATGAATGCGCAGAAATGAGAGACTTCCAGTGTTACACTTATCTAAGCTTTGAAAGCCAGAGTTAAATCCTAACTAAATGCAACTTTTTCTCACAATAGAGTCATAACATGTGGAAAGAAACCAGGGTTTGATCCACAGTGGGCTTATGTTCTGAACAGAGATGTTTTCAACTTTAGTTGAAAATTATAAATTTTATTGGAAAATAAGTAAGTTCAATGAGAACTGCATTCTAAGGTGTCTCATCTCTCTTTAATTTTAAAATTGGAAGTACCATAATTTAAATTGATTTGGTATCACTTTACTTATAGGATAAATTTGAATTTCTGTAACAACATTACTTGGGATTGTCACCCAAGTGACCAACAAGGGGAAAATTCCCCAGGAAAAATTAAAATCCTGAAGGATTATTTTCTTGTAGTTTAAGCAAGTGATTTTGACCCTTTCCCTTCTCTTATTAGAAAATAAGTTTCATGGGCTTTATGACCAATAAAAATAACTTCCATCAATAAAAATAATGGAATGGCAGTTTTGTGGGGAGCACTAGAGATAATAATAATAATATCTGATTAGTTTAAGTGAAGCAAGTCGCATTACCCATATAAAAACAAAAATATGGCAATAAACGAAAGAATAACTATTTCTGTATCAGTATTAGTGACTTTAAATAAAATATTTCAATAAGATACTTTGAAAATACTTTATAATAAAGTATTCATTTATTTAGTTGTCTGACATTTTACTACATGGAAATTTCTGAAGCAACTAAGAAAAACAAATGAGCTTTGCTTTTACCAAAGGAGCAACTCTACCATTTTGATGATTTTTGCAAAGTTTTCCTGAAATCATCAGCTATTTTTGATTTATTATAAGGCTGTTTCACTCGAGTAATACTACAAAAAAACCCCTGTGAAGTAGATGTAACAGCTCTTAAAATACAGAATTGTCTGCAAACTACAGAACAATTTTTCTCCCTGCTTTAAAATTGTTTTTTCAAGGTGAAAAATTAACTTTTGTGCTCCTCTATTCTCACAGGAAATAAAAATGTAGCATGCTATTAAAGTGAGGCATACATAAATGTTTACATTAGCTGGCATAAGTTCTTCCAGAGGCAGTACTGTATTGCAAAAAAAATCCTGACCGTGCAATAGTGGATGAAATACTTCAAACACATGCTATTGCGTATTTACAAATAATATCCACCAGATGGCACAAGGAAACAAATTTCAGTCAAGCTTAGCATCAACCGTTTTGTGGTCTTAACACACGGGGTGGGGGTAGGGAGAAACAAAGGGAAAACTGTAGGTATAGGATGCTCAGAGTTCATAGGTATAGAAAATTACTCTCATCTCAAAAAATTGGTGAAGGCAGACATTATAAACCATTTCTTCACAAGTGAAGGGAGAAGAAAATCCTCAGAAATTTGTTTGATTTGGGGTCGTTTTGAGCTAGGTTCTCAGACAGTCTGTATTTGGTGAATGCATGTACCCTGATCCACACTCGATGGAAAAAAAGTTTACATTCCACTAGGAGAAATGAAATCAGTCATCTGGAGCTAAAATATTAACACTGGATGTCATAGAAAAAATGTAAAGTACATATAAGAAACTCTTTTGACAGGTCTTTCAGCCTTTCCCCTCACTTTAAGTGTAAGGCCAGCTAACTTCTGCCCTTAAACCTGTGCTTGAAACACTCAAAACTTAGAGAACCCACATTTATCCAGGGATTCTTAACATCATGGGGTTTATTTTTCTGTTTGAATTGCTCGGAGATATTTGGTCCTATTACCCAAAGAAAGTAGGATACTCTCTGGCTCCACCTATACTAGAATAATTATTATTCATTTATTCTTTCATTCATTCTCCTTGGGCTTACAGTTCTCTACTACAGTAAAACACTTGGTGGATTAAATCCTTCATGTCTGTAGGTTGTGCAGTTTCTACAGATGTCCTTATCTAGCGATAAGGACATAAACAGAATAATTTTGTATACAACTCAGCCTCCAGCAGTGAAAACCAGATTTTTTTACTTCTCTTACATAACAAGTTTCTGCTGGTTCGTGGAGGGAGGGGAAAGGGATTGGAAACATCAATAAATAACAAGCAGAATTATTTAAATGCAAATTAAAAGTGGATACACACACGTACACACAGATGTACACAGCTTGTTATGAAGAGTTTCCTGGGATTGCTTATTAGTCTTCAAATGTCACGACGCATGCTGTTTTCATGGATGTGTCAAACTATCAGCTGAATGTGGCTGGAGCAGCAGTTGCAACTTCAAATGTATTGTTCCCCTCTGATCACCCTAATTATACGAGCAAAAGGGTCAGACTGCAGTAACTTCATTTGCACTTTAGTCCCCATGTGCTGCCATCGCCCCCATGCAAAGAGAGCTGGTGTCCAGCTGCGTCAGGGGATCACAATCCGGCTCCCCGGTGCCAACCAGACATAAAAGGCACTTCAGCAGCGCTGCCAGCTGGGCTTATTTAAGCCCCGCGCTTCCTTCCAAACTTAAGAACACTAATTTCAAGACAGCCTTTTATAAACTCTTTTGGGTCCTGCTATTTTCTTATCAAAGCACGGTAGGTAGCACTGCGAGCCCTCCCCGAACCGTGAGGACTTCTCAAATCCCGCAGGGAGCCGTCAGTACCTTATTCACACCATATTGCCCTTCCTGGTATCAGTGAAAATCAACAGGGCTATTTGTGGAGTTAAGGCAAAGCTCAGATACTCTTAGATACCACCAGTTAAATACAAGGTAGTGTGACCAAGAATTCAATCAGTTAAAATCTCTGGTCCAGTGTGTCCTTCTGGAAAATGGATGTAATGCAGCCTTACCTTAGAAGAGTGCTGGGGAAATGAACAATTGTTTCTTTAGTTGAAAGCTGGAATTACAAACATACATGGTTTGGAGGTACAAAATGTTCCTGTCAGAAACAATCAAACATAAATCTGAATTTTTAGAGGTTTTCTCGTCCCTAGATGCAGGGCACAGACTATTCCGCTTCACTCCATCTGGCAGCTGAAAAACAAACAGTTAAGACCATTCATTTGTTGGAGACCAGCTGAGTATTGTAATTAGTCTTACTTGGCACTCAAAAATGTTGTATGCGTTTGGTCAATTCTAGTTTAGTGAATAGAATTTGCTTGGCAATTTTCAACTCTGTTAATCACAGAGCACATACAGGCACATATGCATATATGCATATGTGCACAGTTTATATATTCCTGTATACTTGAAATTAACTAACTTGAGTATCATTCATAAGGTTCTTATTTCAGAAACACTAACTTTTGGTAGGAATTCTGATGCAAATATTACCACTTTGCTTTTAGGGTGATGAAATCGGAGCAGAAATCTTTCCTGTTTTTCATCGTGTAAAGCAACTTGCACATTAATGCATTGTGCTGATAAGTCTGTATGGGAATTCATCTCTCTTTCTAACAAGTCTCTTTGTCATCCTTCTGGTGGCTCAGAGTGGGTTTGAAATCTTCAGAGACTGGCAATGGTTTCTTTTAACATGGGGGAACATCTTTGTTGGGAGCTGCCATTTCTAACTTGTGTTACTCTGGCTGCCCTGTTGGAGGAAATATCTGAGAAATACAAAGGACTATATTGGGTGTATAGAGAGCATGCCAGAGCTATTTTGAAATTCTGTGTGTCTGTGGTCGTCCCAACATGTCCCCAGGATACACAGTAGATGGTACAGTAAAGTGACCGGAGGCTGCCATTGCTCCAAAAATCACAAATAGAGAAGGGGATGTATTAGTTCATTGTTTTGAAGTGATGAAAAAAACCCATCAATCAATAAAATGTAGAGTAAGTAACCCTATTACTTTGAAAGAAAACCAAGAATGGACTAGAGTATTTCAGTATTCATAGATTTATATGTTCCAAGATTTCTTGTGCTTCAGTGGAGACAGACTGACATACACCAGTATGTGTGTAATAAGAGTGGTAAAATGATGTCCAACATTACATGAAAAATTACGAAATCTACCTTTTTTCCAGTCATTTGAGAGCTCCTCAAGCCCCAGTCCTAATTACAGTTCAGCGATTTTATAATGGTGTGAGAAAATGGAGCAGTGACTTCACTGTTTTGAGGACAGCATGGACTGATGCAATTTCCATCATCTGCTTACTGTGAGTCGCTTAGCAATTCTGAAACAGTGTAATCCCCAAAATAAATTAAGGATGTTAACTGCATGCAGGAGGATGAGTCTTTTCTTAACAATATGAAGCATCAAGCACAATTCAGAGACGGGGCTTAAAATTATCCTGCCTAAACCTCAATTTATCTGTCCTCCCTTTTAACAACTGATGGTCCAGAGTCCCCATTTCTTATTCATGGGCTTCTTCACCCCCTCAGTCCCACCCTATTTCCTCAACTCAGGAACGTTGTTTCCAATGATTAACAATACACTGGAGATAACAACACATTCATGGCTGCGGGAGATAATTATTATGAGGAAGAAAGGGAGCACTTGGGTGGCAAGCCCTTTGACTGGAACTCTATGCCAGCTAATATGACAAGTTTTCAGTTATCTGGCTATAGTTCACAGGATGCATTTCCGGAAAGGACTGTACAATTTGCATTAATGTTATATGCTTAAGGGGCCTATTGCCATTCTAGACTGCATGTAACTGAAGACATAAAGTATCTCTAATGTCCTTTACATATCATCAAAGTATGAAGAGATAAAGTTTCTGCATGGATTTTTACCTATGTGGCTGCAAAATATTTTAGCTGAAAAATAAATGTTATTCTGAACAGCTAGTAGTCTCAGCTCTAGCTCATAAACCTGAAATATTTTCAACGGCTGTATAGTAACAGGCCTTAGTCAAAGCTCTGTGGTTCTGAAAGAAGCATCATTTATAGTTAGAGCCTTTATTCCCTGGTATCATTAAAATACAGCTTCTTTTTGCATGTCTCTGAGTGACTTTTCAGACAGAGATTAAAGATCTCTCAGCTTTTCTTAATTTCTTCCCTTCCTGGGGAATGCCTAGAGGATGGAGAGCTCAGGAGATCTGTATTTTTTCACAGTTCTACCACTGCCCTTCTAGGTGACCTTGGGCAGGTGTCTGTAAAGAAACAGAACAAATGCCAGATGACCTTCTTTATGAAGTGTTTTGAGATCAATGAAAAGTTCCATATATTACTGTTGCTGGAACCGATTTAAAAGGTTAAACATTTGGCGAATGAGATTGCAGTTTTTGCAACCACAGTTGCAATTAAGGAATCATCAGTGACCCAGGTGGGGTCCTGTGGGACTTTGAAGGAAACGTGAAGTCCTCACAGACAAAACTAGCAGTTGGCACAAATATTAAGACAGGCAAGTGCTGAAAATGACAGGTCTCCTTTGCAAGGTGATCTGTAGAGCAAGAAGACTTGGTGCAAGGAAAGAAGGTGTGATTTAATTTGGCCAAGTACCAATGCATACCCCTCAAAGCACAGCCAGTATCTCAGCCTTAACAAGCAGGCGGGCTCTGTTCCCAAACTGGCAACTCAGGCTGATCTTACTGGGTAGTCAGCTCAGGATAGGGGTAGGGTAGGGCCATATCTAGCCTCCTGCTCCCATCATTTCTTAGCGCCCACATGCAGAAATACAGACTCACTAAGTAGGCCAAGGCAGCTCCACATTTTCCCTGTCCTTAACAGATGATTTTAGAATATGTCCTCTTTTTCTGTTATGTAAGTATTTCTTGGGGTGTTTTGTATGTATTACCCCAAGCTAAACAAGCAGTTACACAATCTGTTGGGGAAAAAAAAAAAGCTTGTCTAAATTTATTTATTACTCTCTTACAGTTCATTTCCAGTGTATGATAGCATAAAGGTGATGTAAAAGGACACTTCTCAAATTACCCTGAGAGGATTTTGTTAACAGCAACCTACCAAAGTGAAGAGGTAGAGACAAATCCTCAGTGATGTCTGCCTGATGATATTCTGTTTCTACTAGCATGTGAAATGAGAGGTGGAAGGAATTAACCTAGAAGAGAAGGAACGACAGCAAATGAGAAATGAAGCAAAGCTACAAGCACTCAGGCTTAGCTAGCAGCATACGTTGGCTGAGAATTAAAAAGAGATGTGGGCATTTCAGAAAGCTTGGCAATATAAAACCTGAAGGTTTGTCACCCATCTCTTTAAGGCGTGGAGTTCAAAATGTGGGAGTAAGTGCGCAGGTGTCCTACATGCTAAATAAGAGAAATGAAATGCATGGATTGTAATTCCCAACAGGAAGCCCCAGAAAGATAGGTATATGTAAAATCCTGTCTCAATGTGGACTGAGATACTTGTGTAAGATTCAGTATCTCTGTGAAGCTGGAGTTGAGAAATAGGCTTAGGAAGCCAGGACCTATTTCTATTAAACTGACTGTGATAATGGAAGGATTTTGTCTATGTCTGTAGTACTAAGTAAAACAGCCCAGAACAACCATTTGCCCAGAAAAGCATGTGGCATGTCACAACATGCATTTATTTGGCTAACCTCTTTTTTTTTTCCCTGCAGAAAAAAAGCATTTAAGAACCGTTCATGTTTTTTAATTTAGACATTTCCTGGTTAAAAACATTGCGAAAATCAAGGTTTCAGGACCTGGAACCTCAGGTTTCCCCATTGCTCCAGACACATTTAAATTCATTCTTGCATGTCTACCTTTATTTTCTGAAATAAGAGGACCCTGCCCCTGAAGGGTGTATTGCATTTTATGTCTCACTGCATTCTGTCACACCTTTTACTTTTCCTCTCAGAAAGTATAGCAAAAGTATGTAGTTAATATGGTACAGAGCATCTTCAGAAATAAATATGTGATCATAAGGAATCCAGACATTAAATCTTTAATATCTGGAAAGAATGAATAACTTTTACAAGGTCTTCTATATATATATATTCTGGATGAGATTTTATATAATTTCTCCTAACAACAGCCCACTTCTTCATTTAGCACCCAGTCCAAACCTCACTATTCTTCATAGAAATTCTTTCATTGACTTCCCTTGGCTTTGGTTTCAAATCAAGGGAATTCAGTCAAGCTCACTGAAAATAACAAAAATTTCTGCTCTCATACTCCACATTTTGGAGGCTGATTTTTTTTGGTTGTTGTTGTTTCCAATGACTTTAGGTCAGCCACATCTGCTCATGCATTTAAATTAAAGTTTAAGATCTCTCTCTGTTTGATCAAATGTTGTTTTCATAATTTATATGGGCTTCACTCTTCTGGAAACATTTGTTTAATATAGTTAGCTCTGTTTTATCCGTCACTGATATTTTTATCTGTTTTATTCTACAGTCCTTTAAGATGTGCTATGCATGAAAACAGCTTTATAAATAAAGATTGATTACTCAATATATTTCATGCAATAAGCTGTGGTCTTCAAAAAAGGCTACAGAAATATAAAAAATATATATATTTATACATTAAAGGTAGCATCACATATCTGTCAGCTGTTTGGATGTAGCAGATCCAGTAACTGTTATTCTTTTCCAGTGCTTTGTACATAGAAGATGAATTTTGGATTCATCGTAAGTCTGTAGGCAAACATTTAGTTTAAAAATGTTGATTTTCTTCCTAAAAGGAAGAAGGGTTAAGTGTTAAGGGAAAACTCTCTGTTCAAGGAGGGTTGTTTTTTTAAAATTTTTTCTTGTTTCTTTTTTAATTACTCCTGTTGCTGTTGTTACTAATCAGCTTGTTTTGCATCATGCTAAACAGCACAGCTGGAGAATTTGCTCACTGATTGAAAGTACCATGTGAGCAGAGAGAGTGGGCACCAGTGGGACCACAATGGAAATGACTGCAAAGAAATTTCAAAGATGTTATAAGAAGACAAGGATTTTTTGGCATCTGGAGATGCTTGAGGAGGGAAGGAAGAAAAACCCAGTGTGGGAGGATTAGAGAAGGAAAGATGTATCTGAGAAATAAGAGCAAGAAAGGGAGGATCTTTAGTTATGCCTGGACAGTCAGCTTAGCAAATTTAGCTCAATCGCTCTGGTAGCAGCAAGTCCTATCTTAAAGGTGGAAAACTTCCATCACGACCAGAAAAAAAAAGGAGAAAGATAGGAATGGATGACAAAGCAGTCATTTGAATTTATCCCTGTTACAAGCTGTTATAAAACCCATAGCAGAATTAAAGTTCCTACTGTTCTAGAAATAGCACCTGTGTTTCATAGGCAATGAATTGTACTAAGAAGCAATAGGCCTGTCTGGAGCAAGGAGTGACTCAGTCTTAAGGCAACAGCACAGCATGCACAGAGAGAGAATAGAAGAAAAGGTAGTATTTTACTTACCTTCTTTTAGACCTCTATGCAACTTTCTGCACAACTGTTTTTCTGTATTTCTACTGTACCCAATAGTTAGTGTTACTTTATAGCATCAGCTCCTGCCCAGGTCCACTGTCACAGTCCCTCTTTCTCGATAGAAGCATATGGATAGCTGTACAAGGTGAGTTTTGCTGCATCTATGAGTTTTGAGCATAAGGAAAAGCGTTAAAAAATAACATAAAGCAAAACTGAGCAGAAATCTAGGCCAATGTACTGTGGTTTCTTTCATACAGGAGGTATCAGTAGGACTGCCCATAATCCATATTTCTTGATATTTCCTATTGCAGGTCTCTGTTTTTGTTTTCTTTTAACTTTGCCAGACTTAGACTGTGAAGGCTGAACTTTCCTTACCAGCTGCTGGGGCCAGAATATTTGCTTTTGTTTACAAAATTTTAACATTAGCTTTTTTTTGCAGCTTCTGAGAATGAAAGGAAGGGAATGAGAGCGAGATATTCGCTGCGGTAAGAAACTTTGGTACTGTTTTAATAAGAGGATCTGAGTCTTGGCACACGAGCTGAAAAGCTAGTCAGGTCCAGTTCTTCTGTCAAGGATGAGCCTTGCACTATCCCTGAGAGAAACTGCCTAAATCTGGCAAATTTACAGGCCTTTGAAAAATCTCCCCTTGAACGTTTTCAGCAGTGGCTCTGGTGGATACCGACACTGCAGTTCCCATCTGTGTGTATCTCCACCACAGCTGCGTGGGCTGAGCCCGACTGACCTGTTGCTGCTGCTTGGGTCTCCTGGGAGGATATGGGGGCCTCTCCTCCGTAAACGTGTGGTGCTTCTCCTGCTGCTGCCCCTCTCAGTAGGAAGGAGAGAGAGATTTTGACTAAAAAAGTGGAAAATGCTGGAAATGTCTGGGATGGCAGAGGGAGTAGATTAGAATAAGGAGCTTGAGAATAGTAGTCTGTGTCAGGAGCTTAAGAAGGTGCAGGAGATTCAGGGACAAACAGACTAGAAGTGAGGGATGAAAATGAGAAATGGAATTGGGAGGTAGGAGACCAAAATCCAATGAAGAGCTAAGGAAAAAGTAAGATACCATGCACTGATGGACAAAGAGGGTAGCTTCAGGCAGAGGAAAGGGTAAAACACCCCCTCCTTAGGCTCAGGTGAACCACGTAAACATGGGGAGGTTGGGTGGTGACCCTGGGGAGAAACTAGAATGAAAAACTTGAATAAAAGGAAGTTAGGGGCTGCAATGAGGATCCCTGAAAAACAGATTTGGAGTGGTAATGCAAATACACGTGAGTTGGTATGAACACCTTAGACACCCAGATTGGGACAACCCAAAGAGAAGGGGTCAGAGCAAGGGAGTATATAAGAAGAATGAGGTGAAAGAGCTAAATCAAGGACTGGCTTGGGACAAGGACAGCCTTGAATGAGGAGAGACTTTGCCCAACAAAACATGCCTCCTTTCTAACGCAGAAGAGAAAGCAACTAATGTTTGCGAGTTGTGACCTGAGCTTTGAGACTTAGGTTATGGGATACATAGATGAATAACGGTGGTGGAGCTGGTGGAGCTGAGTATCAGGGCTGTGCCTTGTGCACACCCAGCAACCTGAAACCATTAGTTTGCTGTATGGTCCCCAGCTTGTCTCTGTGTATCTGAGACAATGGACTGGAATGAGAAAATAGACCACCCTGATACCAGGTGATTGACTGAATTAGTAACCACCTTCACAACGAACCATTTGACTAATTGTCACAGGAACTCTCTAGGTGGAGATTTTGGATGATCCTGGATATTTTCCCCAGATTGCTCTTGCTGTGCCTAACCAATGGGCACGACTTGTGTGCTGATGACTATCCCAGGTTGAGAGTCTGCCCATCATTGAGACTCCCCCAGGCGGTTCCTGCAGAACTGACAAAAGTCAAACTCAAACATGGATAAGTTACTTACAGATGGTCAAGAGAAACTGTGTCTGCAGCTGTACTAGTGGTCACACAGGATGCAGATGCTTTGTATGTAGTTCAAGATAATCAATAGCAATGGTCATACATTTATGGGAGCAGCCATGTAGGGTACAAGAATTCATCAGAAGAGCTGTTCAGTGTCTCATCCAATCCAGCTGAAAATGCCAGACTTCGTTTGTCATCTAGGCAGCAACTGAGTCTACTCTTTAAGAGATTTGATCCCCCAAGTCATCACCCTATGGAAAAATCCCAATAATAGTATTTTTCTCTTACAAATGCTAAGTCTGTGAGTGTCTGTGCAAGAGAATCACTGTAATGACTAATATTCTAGAAATGACCATGAGAAAATGGGTATTTTTGCCTAAACCCCAAGGTCTAATTATGTGCCATAAATGAGAACAAATGAGATATCGTATAGCTTCTCATTTGGTAAGCTCTGTCCATCCTGTGAATTGACTGAGGCAGAGGTTCTGTGGAAAATATTAACAGCTGCATCATAGCGTGTATACACGAGAGACCAAATTAAAACTGCACAAGAAATGCTAATGTTGACAGTCTTAAGTCTTTGGCAGATCTTTAGTGTTCTTTTAATGTATTTCTGTGTGTGTAAAAAAGCACCAGGGGGTGAATGGCACATCCAAAAGTTCCTGCTAAAAGGAGATTATGGTGTACAAGACAACAATAAGATACAAGACAGACAAAGAAAGGGAAACAAGAACTTTACACTGTTTAGTTGTTAAATAATGAGAAGGTACTCTGTATATAGTTTGTCTTTCTCACCTAATACTACCAACAACCTTTGTTCCAATAGAAAGTGTGACACACAGTTAAATCAGTAAAACCCCTAAAATCAGTAAAATGCTTAGCATTACTTGCTTGCTTTTCTATGATGGCTCAGTTAGTGATGTCTCATGTGCCTGTTTGCATGTGATATATTGTGAATCACAGCGTATATTCCCACAGCAGAGGGCTCCTGGTTGATGGAGAAGGAGGCTCCCAGTTCACGTGTACTTGCTGCTCTCTGAGTGGGGCAGCGAGGGGAAGATGCTCTCCTCTTTGAGATCAGTGAGGTATGGTAAGAGGCAGAGTATAGGGAGGGGAAGGCAGTGAATGAGATGCAGTAGGCAATATGGAAAAGAAGCAAACAAATAAGCCAGCAAGCTTGGAGGATGATGCACTGCAGAGCCTGGAGGTCCGCTGAGCAAAGAGAGCCAATGCACTTCTAGGCTTCAGCTGGGATGGGATGAGTTTTGCAGGGCTGAAGTGGGACTGTGAACAAGTCAGTGCCCAGTAAAGGACCTGTCCAGCAGGGATGCAGTGAGCACAGAAGAATCTGTCTTCCACGCCCTTTTGCCATTTTGGGAGTTTTTGATCTAAGGAAAAGACCTAATTGGACCCTCTTCAAATCCCTGACCAACTTGTCCTCCTGTCAGAGGCAATAATATATAAGTGAATGTTATTGAGGAAATATTGTGAATCCCAATATGAATCATTAACTTCCGTATCAATCTTCACAATAAGATTTTTTTTTTGATGGCTTTAGTATTTCACCCCTCTTCCTTTTTTGGGGGTGTTGTTTAACCATACAGCTTCACTAGTGAAGCTTGTTGGACTTGGAAGTCAGAGGCTTATTTGCCAGGAAGAAATAAATCTAAAAACTACAGAGCAAAGATTATGTATATGACACACTGAGTAATGAAGTAAAGGACAAATTAATTTTTTATGTACACAAATATAGCAAGTTTAATACCTGTCTTGCAGTTAACATACAAACAAAACCAGACCCAACAATGTAGGGTGTTAAGCACCAAGTTCTTCTCTCAGTCCAAATGCTCTCCAGGTTTTGGATGTACAGTTTTGGCCTAGCCAAAAGGTCACGTTTTTATTTTTGCACTTGAAATCGTGGAAAGCATGAAGAAAACAAAGGAAATAAAAAAAATGGGGCTCAAGAATAAAACACTTCATCAAATAAATAACATGTCAGACCTTAGAGTCCACTGACTGTGGAGAATGTTAACAGCATTGGCTAGACTAACATTACTTCCACCAGCAGGCAGATTTCTTACAAATATGATCTTTCAGCTATTTCATTAACCTCACACTCCCACACATGAAATTGAAGCTTAAAGGTCATGTTTAATGTGTTCAGTGTTTTCAGATCATTCTAATTCCAAACCTGAAGCTTATTCTTCTAGTATGTCTATTTACTAAATTTCAGCCTTGAATCTTTTATGCTTTAAGTATATTTTTATTAGAATATCTCATTTCTGTTCTAAAGCATTTGCATTTTCTTTTTTAATGGTGTGATTTCCTATTAACTTCTTGGTTTTCTTCAGTTAATAATAATTATTTTTTTATAGACAAAGGAAATAATTTTAGAAGGAATCCATCACAGCTAATAACAGTGACTGTTTCTGTAAGTAATACAGAGATATTTTTAATACACATACACAATTGAAATATATTATTGTTGGTATTTTCTTGTTTACATAATCTAACGATTGTCTTCTTCTGCCCTTTCAAATCCACTCAGTGCTTTCCAAATGGATGCCTACCTGATTTTTAGTATTCTGACACCAAAGACTTTAAAGATATTTTACTGCCAAATTCCCATTCAAATGAATGAAAGTTATTTCCCCAAACAATAGAAGATATCAAATAAGTATCTGAGAACACAATTCAGGGAATTCCTGATTGTCAGTTCTGTGTTGACTTTATTGCAAAAAATAGTCTGCATTATTTGTGCAGATCACTTTTATAACTCTGTGCCTCAGTTTTCTCTGTTGAGAATAGTAAATCTTCATTGCTACCTTTTACTCGTCTTTTGAGGCTGCCTTAATCACAGGTTGCAGCCTCTTGTTGCTTATTTGTACAAGTAAAGGACCAAGATGCTAGTGAGTGTGGTAAGTAGGACTCACTTTCAGCTTTGACTTGACTACCTATTTGTTTAAATTAAAGTGCTTTTATTTTTTTATAATGGATGGACTTCATTTTTTTGGTCTTAAATTTTCCAGGGTAAGCGTGTGCATCAGCATATGTTTATTTACTCACACTCCTTATAGTAGGAATGCAGAATAACTGCTAATAAAACCACAGATTTCAAGTAGATGAACAGCAATTAACTCAGTTTATTGCTTTGTAAGGTCTTTTGGGAAGCTGACTGAAGGGGAGAAAGTAGTTAAAACAACCTGGCAGCCCTCTAAAGTCATATTGACAAGGGCACAAATTCTTTCTGAATATGGAGGAAATATAGGAAATGCAATAAAAGAATAATTCGGCTGAAGTCAATGATTTAAAAACAATACGAAGTGAAAACTGGATTGGACATTAAGGATGAGCGCAAAAGCATATAAAGGCAAACTCATAAAAATCAGCTAATAGAATGATTCACCTAGATGAGACACCAACTGCAACAAGAAATGGTGTAGAAGGATATTGGCATCAAGAGGAAAACCAAACCAGAAAAAATTCTCTACTACTTGTTAAAGAAGGATAGCTATAAATAGATGATGTTAAGAAGGCTGATCTGTTTAATACCTTTTTAGCATGCAATCAAGTGATTATGATACCAATCTATTGACAAAGGGAAAGATCTCAACATTTCAGTGTGGAAGAGATATCGACCCAGTGGAGGGCCTTGAAGATGGTTAGGGAGTTGGAGTAAAGGACATCTGAGTGGGAATTGAGTGTTTAACCTGGAGAAGAAAATGATAAGAGGGGATCTAACTACAGTCTTATAGAGAAGGTGGAGCCAGATTCTCCTCGGGGGGCACAGTGAGAGGATAAGCTCCAAGGCTCAAAGATTAAATATGAGAAATTGTAATTGCACATAAGGAAAAAATAATTCGCCGTAAGAGGTTGCCCAGAGTGGTTGAGTAATCTCTGTCTTTGGGGATTTTAAACAACTGTAAGGGCAAGATCATGAGCAGCCTGATCTAACTCTGAGTCCTGCTCTGAGCAAGCGGTTGTGCTAGATCCTAGTACCTAGGTCTAGGTACTAGATCTCTGGTGGTCCCCTCTGTCCTATTTTTTTTCCATAGTTCTGTGATTTTATGTCCTTAAGTCAGATGTTTTCAGACAAGTTGAATTGGATGAGCTTTTTTCTAGGACTCTTTAATGCCCTAAAACCTGTTGAACTTTTAAAGATATTGGTGGTACACCTAGCTATAGACCTAGGTACAGCTGATCCTGGGAGCTCTAGGGATGAAGTATATGATTTCTTAAACCCCTCAATGATTCCTTATAATCTGCTGATTACAGAATGTTTCAGAAAAAATAGCAAAGTCTTTCTCAAAATAGTTTCAGAGTAGATATACTACATAACTTCCTGGGAAATTAGATTTAGTCCTGCCTGATGCACTCCAATATTCGACATGGCCTTTTTTTCACAGGTGCTTTCTACCTTGTTCCTTGTTTCTGTTTGCGTGCCCTCACACAGCTGTGGTGAGAGAGAAAAAGTGCTGAGTGCCCATAGCTGATATAGCAGTCAGAGAAGCTAAGCTTTGAGCAATAAAAAAGTGCTGAATATTCTGAAAAATAGATTCTGGAAGTCTTATTATTGCACCTTATTACAGTGATAACCTTAACTATTTGCACTTCTTAGTATTTGAATATAATTTAGCTGTGATTATATTGTTACTTTATCAACCTCTAAAATATCTCTTCTGAAGTCACAATATTGTGTTTATTGTTATTACTGGGCCATAGAGTGTATCATCATGTATAGTTTCAAGAGTGTTTTCTGTTGAGTACTCCATGACCCTTCCCACTAGAGTGACCATGAACAGGCTCCAACAGCAGGACGTGGGGCAACCCAAAGGTGCTGTTGGGACACAAAGTCAGCCCGGTACCTTCTGCCATGTTAGAATACTTTGGGGATGAAAAAAACCAAGTCCCTATCTGTATTTCCAGCAAGTTTGCGCTTTCTCAGCAAGAGCTGGGACACTCTGCTTTGTACGTTTGGCTACGTCTGATAGTGTAACTTTTGCTTCTCTCCTGCAGGGACCCAAGATGTGATGAACTGATGAAGATTTTTGACTCTTCCAAGGAGCTTCAGCTGAAAATCAGTCAGGTCCTCAATTAGTTATGTAAATAGTAATGCTGCAGTTTGTGTCTCTGATGAACCTATAGGTAACCACTGAAGGAATGAGTCCAAGTGAATGTAACTTAGGAAATACACAAAGCCAGTCCAGCCACTTCTCAGACAGAAATGGTACTGCCTCAGCAGTACCTCAGTATCCTGCCACCCAGAAGGGACTCATTTTAATATAAGGTTGTCATACAAGTCATACAAGTATTTTTGTTTTAATCTGTGATTCACTTCAGTGTTGAGGAGTCTGATTCATCTTCTGTTCAAGTCAACAGAAAGATTTGCAATGACTTCAAAAGGAATTGGAATAAGCACCAGCTTGAGTTAGCCAGAGGCTGGCTTTTCCATTCAAATCTTGGCCATGTACTTTTAAAAGAAGTTAATGTCACTCTAGTTTTTACCTGCAAGAGACTATGTGACCAGGCTGGGAACTATGGGTAAAAATATAAAGTGTTTAAACTGTATTGTGGTCATGAACTTCCATATCTTCGTATATGATCCTTTCAAGTTCCCTTCAAACTGAAATACATCACTCTGATTCTTTTAAGTTATTTTTAAAGTTGTGGTTTTTTTGTTTGGTTGGTTTTGATTTTGGTTTTTGGTTTTTGTTTTTTCCCTAAGAGCTGTGCTGATTATTAACACAACAGTGTGATAATCACGAAAGTGATTTTAGAACTACACACTCCAATCCTGTCCATTTCTAGCAGCCTTGGAGGTATTGCACTAAAGCTCTGCAAAGTCAACAGGCTTGGGCTACCCAGGATAGTCTGAGCTCCAAGGAGCTCTCACTGGGCAGGCCTGCAACTGTAATTACACCACTCATGGCAGCAGTGAATCGTATCTCAATGGAGGCCCTTGGACAGTCTCTGTATTCTTAAGGATGTATGCACTTTTTCTCATATAATTCTTTTGGATACTTCCTTTGTGCCAAGAAATTCTGCAGGACATCTTAGTGAGGTACAAGTATTTTCAAGTACATGGGTAATGTTTCCAGTCATGTTTCCAGCAATGTCCTGCCAACTTCTCATCAAGAGGTATTCTTGTGGGGACCATCTGCTCTCAGATGCTTCCCTGTCCAAGGGGTCTAAAAATGAAGGTGCTAGGAGAGGTAATCTTGTACCTTTTCCTCTCATGGAAAGCTGTGATGGATGTAAACACAGGATTACTAAAAATACACAGAAATTGGGATAACAACAGCAGCAGAAATCCATTTCTTTCTGGGGGTTTCTTCTATTCAGAGCTGCCTCCGGTGAATCTAAACAGTTTTGTGCTAGGACACTGACTGATTATGAGACCCCTCCTCTCACAGTGGCTGCTGCTCAGGCCTGGAAGAAAACTGCGGGTCATTAGTTCTAACTGCTGCTACACATGAAATAATGTAAATAACAGGTCCAAATAAAGCAATTTAATTTGAATGGAGTCCACAGCTGATTCTCGTTTGATTTCAATTTTACTGACTTCCTGCTTCTTTCTTTCCTGCTGTTATTATCCACTACTTTGCATTTCTGTATAAACCAGTCCGGACACCACATTTGTATGGATTGCATAGCATTTCACAGCAATTACATTCCTTTTCTTCAGAGATAGAGTAGACCACTTTTTCACTAAAAACCTCTCTAGCATGAAAAAAGGAGACACTTTTACAAAATGAACCAGCATATTCTAAACCGCTGGCTGTAGTAGCCACAGGGTAGGTGCAGAATAGGTAGGCTGTGACCTACTCCAAGTCTGCTGCCAGGTTGCTATTTAACTAGGGGTTAGGGCAAGGCACCACGCAATTGCTCTGAGCTGTCTTCACTTGAAACTTGATATAATCAATCTCTCTGAATTTGGAAACCACACTTGGACAAATAAGGTGAAGTGTTACAAATATTGTCCTAAGAATTAAAGATCTGCGTTGCAGCCTTGTGTGCCAGAAGTGTGAGGAGGAGTAGTCCAGAAAAAGGAAAGGTTGGTTTTAGGTTTTACAAACCCGGAACATTTGGCCTTCACCATCTAGTCCAGACCCTGAGAAATGAAGGATGGCAACTTTAATCCCATTGATTAGTTTCTCAGGGTCTGTATTAAAACTGGCAAGGGTTTTTTTTTCTGCCCTTGGTCCTGTTGGAAGGTGGGTTTAGAGCCTCAGTACTTGGGTGTTCAGAAACTTTCTAATTCCTGCCCACAGGTATTAATAATCAATACATTTGTATTTGTTCTTAAGAGACCTTAACCTTCCTACTCTTCTCCCTAGACTAGATGCAGACATCAATCAGGTTATCTCTCAGCCTTTATACTGCTAGATTTGAGTAGAAGCCAAAGCTTTTTCTGTGTGCCTTTGTATGGCAAACTCTCTGCTTATCCTTTTCTGAACCACTTTCATTTTGAATTCATGTTCTTTAATCATAGAATCACAGAATCATAGAAT
>NW_009236124.1:0-5046 GCF_000690835.1 Fulmarus glacialis | reverse complement strand
ATATATAGACAGAGGAATAGCAAAAAGAGATAGGTTTGTATAGTTCTATGAAGTTTCTAGCCATAAGTCCTTGCTTAAGATTGCTGACACAGTTACGGAATTAATAGTATCTCCGTCCCATTTCTGGTCCCCCTGGAATGAGTCCTCCAGGTGTCAGGTCTGATGCCTGGTCCTGTGTCTGGATGTAAGCTCAGCCTTTAACCTACATTGCGACCAGAATCTAGGTGCCGTTCCAGCTCTTCTTCGAGTTACTCAGCTTGTATTCAAGTTGTCTGTTTGAAGGCTCCTGCTTCTTCATTTTGCTTTTCTCAAGCAACTATGTAGGCAGTATTTAGCCAGTGAGACAAAACGTTAGAGGAAACTATTTTAAAGCCATAGCCAATTTACGTGTTTATCTGGTTGTACACTATCTTATGCTGCACCATGCAGTCAAGTCAGTGACTTCTTTTTTCAAGGGATAAAGCCAATGCCTTTTAAGAAAGTTAAATATTTTTAGTGTAGCAGTCCAAACATTTTTAGGCATTTCTCAGTGATTTTGCTTTCTCCCCTCCCCTCACTACCCTGTCTGCTTCTTCCCTCCGGCCACGGGTCCCTTTGGAGCTAGTCCAGGAGCTGGCGTTTGGGTTAGCCCCGTTCAGCCCCGCTCCTTCCCCGGCACCTTCCCCCTCCCCAGACCTCCGCCGCTGCCTCCCCACTGCCTGTTCCTTCGGGGGCCCAGCCCAGGAAACTCCACGTCCCACTTTTATTCCTGGCACAGCTGGGCCTGAACTCAATTCAGACAACAGTTTTTCAGGCAAAAGCCCTTATTTTGTACCAAACGCCTCTGTTCCTTAGCTGACCAGTTAGCCCAAGAGTACACTGCTAAGGTGATGGCCCATCAGTTTGCCTGTTACACCCACTTAACATCAAAGGCTTTTGGTTGCTACTTGGTGTCTGTGGGACAATTAACTGGAAGTGTTTATTACTCTCTGATGGTCCAACTCATCAACTTCAAGCTACAGTTTGGGCAGGAGTCAACATCCACCCTGGACTGTGCCTGCACTTCCCACCAATGAGTCCGCTATCACAGCACAGACTCGGACTGCTTAGCTGGGAAGTTTCAATGTTATTTCATTACTGAAACCATCTGATCCAAAGAAAAGTGATAGCTAGTGGTTGCGCTTCTGAAAGAGTCCATTTCCAATTGTTTTGACTCATAAATGGATCGTTTTTAAAATTTCACTATGGGCTGCAGTTTCTCTCCTCCAGCCCAGGAAGGTGCATTGATGCAGGTGGTTTTTTTTAGTTTTTATAATTTTGTTAGGCTGTTTCTTAAAGTCGACAAGAAATGGATGCGAGTGGCATCCTTCAGCTGTCACTCAAGTCACAGGCTAAGGTACAGGAGGACAAGCTTCAACTGGTCTAGCAAATAGAGGTTATAATGCGATTTCCAAGCAAACTGGCACTGCAGTGCAGTGCTTAAAATCCCTTTCATCAATGATATTAAAATCTCAGGGGTGCCATCGCATTGCAAAAATGCTGGTAGAAGGATCAAGTTACTCAGTGTTTTGTTCTCTCTTCTTTGTTGTTGCGGCTCCTGGTAGCTTGTGGAAATTAATAGGCTGGAATTGAAAGTATTGCTCTTTATTCTCTTGATTCAGAGACATTCATGTCCTTTCTTTCCCAAATCTTTTTGAAGAAAGAGGAAAGGCAGAAAAAACCCACACTTTAGTGGGCTGGCTAGATTTAAATACCAGCCACTGTTGGCCTTTCATTGGTGTTCAGCTGTCTGCGAGATTGTTTTGGGAGCCCCTCCAACACATGAATTTGCAATCTGCTGATACATATGCCACGGAGTTGAAAGTGTTTTTCGTTTATGAGGAACCTCTCAAAGCATCATTAGGTTTCCTGCACGGATTCAGGCCTCTGCCAGTGTTACCCCTTTTACATTTCATCAGCCTTCAATAGCGGAGATGAGGCATCGCTACTGCTAGATACCAAACTCATTCTGCAGATGAACTTGCTGCATGTATATGTGAAACATTTTACTACTTTCATAACTACAGTGTCAAAAAATTACTATATAAAAGCTTGCCAGATTCAAATGTAAATACAAGGTTACGCTACTACTCGTATACTCGCACTTCAGTGTTACTAAAACATTGTCTTAAATGAAGCCTTTCCAGACCATACCCAGGACATGGTCTCCTTAGGGCCCAAACGATAAAGACCCTAAAGTGCTTACTAAAAGCCCAGTTGCTTTAAGAGTTCTAAAACTCCTAAAAGTTGGTCTAATTTTTTTCTCTGAAGAGAAAAATAAGACTGTGTAAAGAAGTTTACATTTCAAAAACACTTTCCTCAGCTTCACTTCTTTTTCATTGCAAATGGGGAGCATCTTTGTATTCTTTTATAGAGCGTGTTAAAATCGTGGTGGTTTTGGGGTGGAGACCATACCTGTTGCAGCCTGAAATGTACGCAAGAAAGATCTCTCTTTTTTCCTTTCTCTATTTTTTTAGAAGATTTACATTCGTTTGCTTTCCTGAATAAATGGTCCCAGATATGACTTAGCAATCGTACTGTATCAGTAATATGTAATTAAAGGTTTCCCTAAAATGTTCTACATATGCCTAAAACAGCATTGACTAATCCTTACAAACTACTACCAAATAAGTTAATACTGAACCCTAAACAAAACAGGTATTTTAAAGTTTTGTTCCAGACCTGAGACACGTGTGCTGAGACAATAGGTACAGATTTATAGCTACAAGGATGAGCATCTTCACTGATGCATAGGGATCTTCCACAATGAAAGAAAATCTTTGCCATAATTATCTTGAATATTTGTGAAATTCAGATAAGCAAGGAAAGCGTAAGCTTGTAAATTCTTATATTCTCCAAGCATCTCATCTATTGAAAAGGTTGTGTATGAAAAGACTAGTTCTATTAATGGAAAGGTAATATTGCAATGACCTGACATTGTAGAAATACATTGTACTTCTTTTTTTATTATTATTCATTTTTACATTGTTATGGAAATCTGTTCTACAGCAAATAAGTTTGTTGTAGAGAAACATTATCAGACGAAAAATGATGGCCATCCAGCTTACTCATCTGCAGCAGTGTGGCAAGCTCAAGGGATCTCAGTTGTGAGCAATAAAAATGTGCCTTAAATTTTCCAAGATGCTTACTAGCTCTTTTTCTAAGTTCTTCATCAATAAATCAATTGAAGTGCAAGATGGTTACTTGAGCAAATGAGAAGTTAATGACTCAGTTTCACTGTATTCCTAAGAAAAAGATTATTTTTTCAACAATTAGCTGTTTATAGCCAATTCGTTTCTCACTCCAGCATGCTCCTTCTCTCGAGTTTGGATAACCTTTGCTACCCGGTACTTCCTTAGCCTTTGGTAGATACACATGGATAAGCAGACAAACTGCTCTGTAAAAAGAGTTGAAAAGTATCTTCTGCCTTCCCTATTAGCAGTGAGGGCATATATTTCCAGCCCCTATGTTACCACAAGTTATCAAATGGAAGGAGAAATCTTTAATTCACAAAGGTAAACATTGCTCTTGCCTATTTATACTTGTCCTTTCTGACGCATGTTACCAAAACCACGCAGAAATAACCCTTGATTTGTAGTTATACTTCTGCTTGGGCCAAAGTCTAAAATAACGCCCAAATGCACTATCTAGTTTGAAAACAAGGCCCCAGACTGCCATGTTAAAAATGAGCTTATAAATGTCAATAATCTTTATATTAAATCTGATAGTTGTAAAACCCCATCTGAGGATGAGATGCTTTGCTTTCCCTTTATTTCCTGTGTTTCCTACTTCAAAATTTCCTAAGTGTTGTGTTAGTTCAAAGAATAGTGAGCAACAAAGTAATGTATTAGCTTAAAGTAACATGAAAACATCAAGTTGGTGCATGTTTTAGTGTTCAGTTCTTAGATGCATTGGTTTTGTTTGTCTGAGTTACTACATATCCTTTGTCTTCAAAGGAAACTTTAACCAAATGACCCTCTAAAATTACATCTATATTTTCCTGAATCAGCAGGGGGTCTAGCATCAAGCAAAGAATATACACAGGACTGAACACGTTCTTTGATTCATAGGTTTATGCAAAAGCTTTGATATAACAACTGTTTGGAGGAATTCAGTTAGTCTTGGCGGTTTGGAGGAATAAGAAAGTTCAGGATTAAGAACTGGCCATGCACATGCCTATGAGAAATCATTCTTTATAATCCTGTTGAATTTTCCTAATTTTTGACTCAAATATGAGTAAGTTTGGCCAGATTTTTTGTTACACAAAGGAACTGTGTGCTAGTCAGATGACTTAAATTAGCACGCTCACTTTAACGCACCTTTATCAATGAAGCACTTTGAGAGATCTCAGGGAAGCATCCGTGAAAGACATGTGCACTCCCATTCCCAGCACGGCAGTGCCTGTTTTTTGGTCCTGTCTCCCGAAAGCAGAGGCCTCAGTCCTGAGATGAAGCCCATAGAAACTTTATACAGCACCTGGGGTGAGAGAAGAGTGTTTCAGCATTGGATGTGAAGTGCCTAGCACGTTGAACCAGACAGCTCTTCAAGTAGCTCAGTGTGAAGCCATGTAGAACTAGCCAAAAGGGATGCTCAGTGTCCTAAATAGATGCGACCTACATTTTAGACCTCTGCAAGATTTAGATACATATGGCAGGGACCTCCCTCTGCTCCGGATTTGAAATTATTAACTTCTCATAAACACGTGTGATTGCACCCTTTCTTTCTTTATTTTATTCTGAGGTTTTATTTTGAAGCAAAACCAACGTCCTGCTGTGATGTTGGTCCTGTTCTGAATCCTGGAGCATTCACAAAAGGCGTCATCTGGTCTTTAATTTTCCCTCCTACCTGAAATAGGTGATTGGTCTCAACTACTTTCTGTCCTGAGAGTCAGGTGAGGAGTTGGGGAGCACTACTAAATAAATCAAATTTAAATAAACTAACACAGTTAATGCAATCCTATCCAAATAAATCCAATTTACTATTTCAAACAATAAGTAATAATATAAACAATAATAAATATAAATAATA
>NW_009236123.1:0-14988 GCF_000690835.1 Fulmarus glacialis | reverse complement strand
CGGAGGAGAAGGGGAATGGGAAGGAGCCCTGGAGAGGAGCCGCTGTCAAAGTGGAGCCGCCCGACGTCGCCTTTGAGGCCTGCAGGGTGAAGATGGAAAAGGACGATGCCCCCGCTGGCTCCCTGTGTGGGCCTGCTCATGCCAGCACCGATGACCGCAAGGCGCAGCTGTGTGAGGGGTTTGGGATCCTCCCCGAAGATCTGAAGATCCCAGTTGTGTTTCACCCCTTACCTCCAGGGACCCGCATACAGATCCAAGGCCCTCTGCCGACAGAGCTGATCCATGTGACTAAAGTGCCGGTGAAACAAGTGCCGCTTAAAATGCAGTCTTTACTGGAGCCTTCAGTAAAGATTGAAACTAAAAATGTTCCCCTCACAGTACTGCCCTCTGATTCAGGTATTATGATGTTAAGAGATACCTGAGATACGCAAGGTTCAGTAAGTGGCACACAGGTGACAGGTTATCAGATGAGAGAACACAAGCGGAAAGGTCATGTTAGAGAACGATCCCTTTGGATAGACTGGAGTTTGTACAACTCTCTTCTTCAGCTTAAGATGTAAATGTACGGGAGCACAGAGTTCTCTAGTGGTTTGTTAAAATCAACGCAGTTTTGTCCACTTGCTCCCTGACTACATTAAACCCCTTACAACTGTTCAGAATTGCATTGGGTTGTGATTGCAAGTTTAAGGTCAGAAATCTGCTTGATTTTTAAAGCTGTGAAGCATTCATATACCTCTGAGAAAATCTGGACATGTTAGATGAGGAACATTTTGAAACATCTGCATTAGAAGCTTTTTTTGAAAGATATCTAGGCTTTCAAAATTATTGAATTGAAGTGAGGTCTTTAGAAAACTTTTGCCCTTTATTGATAATGTAAGAGTTCATTTCTAAGCCTTTTTCAGAGAGGAAGTTGCTTGCTCAGGGATCAGTTGTGAGGGGTCTGGGGGTTCATCATGCCAACAGCTCAATTTAAATGCAGTCTGTGTTTACAAAGAGCCAAAGCTGGGTGTCATGTAACAGTCATTTGGTAACACAGGTTCCTCCAGCAAAATGAGTGTAAATCTGAGAAAAGAGTGAGAGAGGGGAAAAAAAACCCAACCAGAAACCCATAACAGCAACGACCTCAGCTGAGAAGCCAGGGATTGCACAGGTGTGGAACTAAACTGCCATACCATTGTAAGATCTGGTCCCTGCATCATTAGGACTTTGGATACATAGTTCTGGTGGTGACGACAAATTTGTAATGATACGGTCTATGCTATACAATGTTTAGTTTATAAATTCATAAGTTTATAAATTCGTAAGAAAACAATCTAGCCAAATGAAATCCAAACCACTGTGTTAGCAGTCCCATATGTTTTTTTCTTTTTTTAAATATTATGTAGCAAAAGCCAGGTAAATGATTCCTTATCCAGTGGTTCAGTGAAGGTTAGTGGAGCATATTCCCTTAGCCTTAGTTATTTTTCTAGGAACTGCTCTCCAAATGTGCATCGAGTTTCATGTGTTCCAAAGCTCCAGTGATTCTTTTGACAGTTGCCAAATATTCTCTTGACATACTGTTGAATGTAACCTGTATTGCATATACTGCCTGGAAGATGATCATCTTTCCTCATTTTGTTGCATAGGTATGCCAGATACTCCATTTAGCAGGGACAAAAGTGGCCATGTAAAGCGTCCAATGAACGCATTTATGGTGTGGGCTAGGATTCATCGTCCCGCCCTAGCAAAAGCTAACCCAGCTGCCAACAATGCAGAAATCAGTGTTCAACTTGGATTGGAGTGGAGCAAACTGACTGAAGAGCAGAAGCAGCCCTATTATGATGAAGCTCAGAAAATAAAACAAAGGCACAGAGAGGAATTTCCTGGTAAATATGTACTTATTTACCTGAATGCTTTAGAAGTGCAAGATTTTTTGAAAAATGGATCTCTTTCACTAGAGCAAGTAATAGTTAGAAAAAATTACAAAAATTTCAAGCACACATTCCTTCTGTCAGCTTTCTAGTGCCTGAAAGCATATTGATTTTTTAAAGCATCGAAAATGTTGTTTCATCCTTCATAGCCTCTAACATTCCTTATGGTCTTAGATCACCACAGCTACAGCAGCTCTTCTGAATGCTTTCGTAGTCTAATGGCCAGATAGCGAGTTTGTTGTGAACATGACCTGCTGCATCATTTTATACGCTCCAGAAAGAGCTGCGCAGGTGGCCTGTGGTGACACATGCATCCATTCCTTAAAAGCAGGAAAGGGAAATGCCACAGGAAGAACAAACGGCATTGTATTCTGTGGGATTCTTCAACATGTAGACTTGGGATTCCCAAATAACAGTGTGGAAGATGTCGTTTCTCAGCGTTTTGTCAAAAGGGTTAAAAATTTGTACCCTTAACAAATTCAATTCTCCGTAACACTGCAGTTCAATAAAACAGAGCACAAGTACTTTGAACACACTTTTTAAAAGCTGTTGAGATACCAGGTGTCGTGATCCTTTCTCTCTCTGTTGTCACAATCCTGCTAGTTCATGATTATGGCTAATCCTGGTAGACAAGATCTGACTAATTTGTCATAAACAAGCAAAAGATAGGAGCAGCACTCTCCCTCTCTCCTTGCACCCTTCAAAAAAAAAAAAAAGGGCTTCTTTAAAGTTGCATTAAGAGGTAGCCTGTGTAAGAAACCGAGCTGCTCAGTGTAAATTCATAATTATTTATACATCTGCTAGTGTTTGGTTAATGTTGTAAGTCAAAGGCAAATGTACTCCTCCAAAATCTGTACAGGATTCCTAGTGGGTCATATTTTCCATTGTCTCTTGTAACCTGCAGGTATATGTGAGACTTAAGGGGTTAAGGAAACAATCAGGAAGGATCCACATTTTGAATACAGTCATGGTTTTCTTCCGCACTGAAAGCCATGGTACAGTGTCATGTTCTCCTTAACATGCTTTCCTCAGCTGTGCCACGTAACTCCCCACTGTTCTGTATTTCTTTGTCTCACAAACAGTTACTATTTAGTAACATAAAACAATGCCCAAATATGTCCATTTTATGTCCACCTCTGATAAAATGCCCCGTTTGCTAGCTCACTGAAACAAATGGAGTATTGCCATTGACTGTAGGAGCAGTTTTGGGGCTCATTTTTTTTAGATATTTCAAAATTACAGATATCATAGCTTTACATAAAGAATGAGACCATCCCAAAAATTGGATGTCTGCATCTTTTTTCATCTCTGACAGGTTGGGTTTATCAACCACGACCAAGCAAAAGGAAGCTGCCTGTCTCCGCTGTGTTTTCCGGCGCTTCTCAGAGTATCATCGCTACAAACCCAGCTGGCATTTGTCCCTTCCAGTCACCTGCTTACTCTGTTGTCATCCCCAATGTTAAGAACAGTATTGGACATCCAGTCTGTGAGTTTTCAGTAGTGAATGATTTTAAAAATTCAGAATTTACTTATTGTAGTAAAAGCTATACATATGGTAGTGTAGATACAATTAGAACAATTTCTCAGTCTTTCTTGATACCACTGTTGCTATCAGTCCTCCTCTGTACTGCACCTCTGCCTCCTAGTCTCTACCTATTGTTTCGTCAGCCTCTTAAATTCTTCTGGCTTCTTCATTGCCCACAGATCCCTGCTATTGTCTTTGTAGCTCCTGGTTACCTCCTGCTACCTCTTGGTCTTTTTGGATCTCTATTACTCAACCCTTGCTGTTTCTTTTTCTTGTTCTGTCTCCACCTCACATATGTCTTATCTCACCAGCTCTAACTGCACTAGTGCTCAACTCCGCCCTGCTAAGCCTGAAAGAGCTTGTTAGCTTGCTCCATGGCACCTCCACCCTGATGTTAGTGTTCCTTGGTAGGGAAGGCACCATTGCTCTAGAGCAAATGCTCAGCAGCTTAGACTGCTTACAAGCAACAGCAGACAGAATTGTCAACAAGGTCATCAAAAAGGAATTTAGTAGGGTGTTAGTAAGGTGTGTGCTGCAGTATTAAAGCAGTCACTAAATCTGAAAAAGAAATTTTTCATTTGCACATTTTCCATGAACAGTTACTTAGGTATCTATGCACACCTGGAATAGTTCTATATGTAGTTGTTATGAACTTGCACATGTCCACAGTTTGAGCGTACATAGCTCAGCTTTTATATGAACAAAAATATAGTTACAGAAGGAATGCATTAAAAAGTTGCAACTGACCTGGAAGGATCCTCCTTTTTACAAGAAGTCAACATGGGCAGTGAAATAGGGTGTAGTATGAGAGCCCACAGTCAAGTATAATAGCTGACCTGCATATTTTGTAGTGAAAGAGCTCTGGCTCTGTCAGTGCATGGATAGTGGATTTCAACAACAAATAGCTTAGGTCCAGGCAATCGCATTTTTCTCTTTAAGTGTACTGACAAGGGCTGCTCTCTTTATAATGAGACAAGAAAATGAAATGCCTGTTTGTGCTGTGTGGTAATATTTGGAAATGTAAAAGAGAACACTCAGCTTTGTTCTGGTGAAGTTCTGAGTTAGTGATGTGATCCTTTCTCAAATCCTTCTGTAAATTTGACTGAATAAAATATTCTTTGTTTTCTTACCCTAGTATATTTTATAATGTTATGTTGTTCTCAGATGCTACTATGTTTCATTCCAGAGTTTACTATCCCATTGTGGTTGAAATGATTCTTAAATACAAACTGTAAAAATCTAGATGCATTTAAGTCCCGTTGACTTGAAATTTAGATTCTTAGATTAGGTAGTGGGGGTTGAAAATACTTATGCAATGTGTTTTGAAATCTTTCGGTATAAAGGCAGCCCTGTTGACATGACGTGTGACTTGAAAGTGTACATTCAAGTGTATGTTCTGTAAAACGTTTCAAAGTTAAATTGGCTAGTGGGTACATTCACTGGTGAAACAAATAAGAAAACATATTGGAGAGTAGGATTTTTTAACTGTTGCTTCTGCTCCTCACTGCTGCTTTGGCACCACACAGATTTGTTAAGAATTTGGTTCACTCCAACTCAACTAGTAGACTTGGGAGGTCTTCTGAGCTTCAGGCACTAAATGCACGCTCCAACCTGTGGCCATATCAGGACAAGACACAGCCCTCACCAGCCTCACAGCCTCAACACTCACTAGCCAATTCCTTTTTCTTTCACTCTTGCGATTCTGTAGAAGGAAGCTTGAATGTGTGGGCTCCAAACCCATCTGTCAGAACATATGTAGGCCAAATGGTGTATGACTGTGAGTTGCAGGGAAGTAATGCTAGAAAGTGTTTTGGGAGAAATGGTTCTGGCTTTGGCTGTGGTTTGCTACACTGCTGTTTATGAAAATTCTTCCTCTATTCATGTCTGATAAATAACTCTTCTGTTTCCTAAAGGTGAGTCTCCTTCTGCCATCCGTCTGCCGGCTCCTTCCATTCAACATGCTGGTCCAATTACTCTTTTCCAGACTACTAATGCAAGCACCGCATCAGTGGCTGTTCCAGCTCCAACCCTGCCCCTGCGCCCTGTGATTTCACCACAGCACTTTGCTGAATCTGCTCAGACAGAAGCTCTTGATGTATCATCTGGGCTCAATTGCTCTCTGAAGAGACCTACACCAGTTTTCATTGAGAGCTTCAGCAGAAACCCAAGTAACATAACCACCAGTAATGGCAGATTTTCTGTCTCTAATAGTGAGCCCCCAAAGGAGTACCCAGGGCTTTCTATTTTTCCCAGAGGTATATCTCTTCCCCAAGCTACCCCTTTTCTTCACTCACATCTCTATGAGTCTCCTCCCATTGGTCAGCCAGCCAGTCTGTTTGGAATACCTCCTCGGTTTTCATTTCACCACCCTTACTTTGCACCCGGACCTCACTATTTCCCCTCAAGGTAATTAAACCTTTCATTTCAATACCAGTAAGAACAAATGCTAAAAGGCAGAGAGAGCCTTTTGACTTACAGAAAGAAGATGGAGCATTCAGAAGGAAAGGTGCACTTACGTTCCTGTAGCTCCTGTGTGGTGGGACCTGCTGGCCTGAGGCTGCTCGTAATATATGCCCAGTTATTGAAGGCTCCGTAGTACTATTGCAGTAATTGGCACTCCCAAGGCCACAGTAAATAGAATTACCTTCTCTCCACTTTATGCATCTAAGTGCAGTTGATGTCTACAGAAAAGCATTAGGTAGAGATAGTGTAAATATATTTTGAAAATGATAGGATAGAATTAAAGTAGGTGTGTGAGATGTCTCCTGGCTGCTATGATTGCAGCTGTCATAGCTGTCAATATTTCTGAAATCCAGTCTGGTGAGAAATGTCTTCAGAATACTTATTTAAGTAGTAATTCCTAGTTTTTCCTTTGCAGTCTCTGGGCAGTCAATCAGAGATCACCTAACCAAAGAATTTACAAGTTAACACATGTAATATCCCGTGGGTATTTCCTAAGCTAAGCATGCACAGGAACCACCAGTGCCCTCCCAGCAGCAGGTGTGCTGCTCAAACGCAAGAAGTCTGATGGCCTGCTGATGCTTACTCGTTGTAAGGCATCATTTTTCTTTCATGACTGTGCAATATCAAACATAACAAATTATTATGACTATTAATATTAAATTCTGCCTGTTTATACACTGCTCATTCCTATTAATAGTGACAACCAATACGTTCCTACGGCAATTAGACTACCTGGTCATAAATTAGGGCTGATGATGACCCATCAAACTCAAAAGAACTTAATGAGCTGATAAGTGCAATACAAGATATTTCTATTTTTTAAGTCCTTTAAAGAAACACAGGGCACATATTCCCAAAATTGCTAAAGATGAACTTTGCTTAGCCCTTGGTTTCTGAACTTAGACAGTTTTGTGAGGCCTCTGAGGGAGAGGAGTGTTCTTGTACCATAAAAGACTGTTCTGAGTTCACACATTAATGGGCTTCTGAAGGCTGCCAGCTTTGCTAATGCCAGGATCTTTCTGATAAAATGATTTATAAGTTCACATTCTTATAAACTCATTTCTTGCATACAAGAAGCATAATTTCTGAGTAGCATTGACAGTGCAAATATACTGTATGCAGATTTACGCACTAAAAATTTAAATGTTAGATTTGGAAGATGAATAGTCTCCTTGAAACCTCAAGGTATCAATGTCTTTATAATGTCTGCACTGTAGAGCTCTATTACTTCTTCAAATACTTTGTTTTCTTAACAACATAGGGAATTTCTGTGACACTGTGTAAATTACAGTACCTGTGTCATTCTGCATCAGAGTGAGAATTCAAACTTCTGACAGCAGAGGAATACAGTTACATTTGACATAGTAACTTTCTGCAATTTACTATGTAGTTGCTTTTTAAAAATTAATCACTGTACATTCTTTAAATAGTAACTTTGACCACCACATATTGGGCGTAAGGATTCTGTCAGTCCTCCTGTTTAATAGCAATGTAACAGATGCAAGAGTTCACTCAAAGAATAAACAAGAGCATTTTACCCCAGCTCTGTCACAAACTTTGGCATACAGAAATAACACAAACTGACTTTTGATGCTTTGTTTTACTATTCTGAGTATGTCAGTTAATATACCGCAGGCTTATCGGATGCTGGTTTATCCATGATATTATTTCATTGATAAATACAGTGGGGTTTGTGTTTGTTTTCAGAGCAATGTCATGCGAGTATCTAGCATGAAGAGGTGCATATGCACAGATATGGAATCTGTGCACGACGCTTGTTATGGCCCTAGTGTTTAAATTAGGCACGGTTTTAAAGTATGTGTGTTTTGAATATTTCAACAGGATAAGCTGACTAGCATAGAACGTTAGTGTCATTCTGTTTTTCTTAGCTGAATGGAAGTCCAGGCAATCTGCATTTCTGAAAGGCAACTTTCAATCCTTTTCATTGCAGCACATGTCCATTCAGCCGACCTCCATTTGGCTGTGGGAATTTCTCCAGATCAGTGCCTGAATGCCTTGGCTTTTATGAAGACAGGTACCAAAGACAGGAGGTGATGTTTTCAGCTCTGAATGGAGACTATCCTTTCAAGGAATACCCAGAAGAAAGTATACGTGAGGACCACCGCAGCTGTGAGAGCCTTGAAGTAGTGTCCTGTCACAACAGCTGCAACGAGGAGCGGTATTTAAGCCCCCTACCACAGCTGGATGTGGGAGCATTGGAGGAGGTTTTGTCAGCCACCCCATCTACTCCCTCCAGCATCCACCTAGTTAATGTAACTGACAGTGATGAGGAAGAAGAAGTAAAGTTGTTGCGAGAATTGTAATTTTTAAAACAAATTATAATCCAGAGAAATATTATAGAATGGGAAATAAAGATTTTCCTCCACACTGTCTTTTCAGTCAGTGTGTTCAATGGAAAACCCATGTAGCTTGAGCAAGCTGTACAGGTCGTTTTGAAGAGTCTGATGATCTGTTTGTATTTTGAGAGATCACATACAGATCTGGGGAGGTCAAAAGCCTCTGGAGTTTCACCTCCTTCTTCAGGGCATCGTTTGGGCTCTGGCTCAGGAAAACACTTACACAGGAATTCAGCTCTAAGCATGTGATAATGTGCTTTCCTGAGGAGAGGTGTGTTTAAGCACATCCTTTTAATGCCAAAATAGGCATTTTGATGGTATTTGCCATAATTTTGTAGGTATTACTTTAGGAGTTTTAGCAAATGAAATAATTCTGTTTCATGACCATAATGTAATTCTTGCTGCAGTAAAATACTATATGGCCTGGAAAGTGAAGCCAAGACTGATTCTGCAATGCTTGGTATTTTCCCTTTGATGAGACAGTTTTAAGTTTAATTTGGTTAATTTTTAACTGTAGTCTGTATTTGTGGTACAACTGCTGTATAACGTACTGAAAATTTAGATCAGTTTCAGTAATATCTTGGTCTGCAACCAGTTCCATTCATAAAAATGGGATTGTCCAGAAGGTATGGTAAGGTACGGTAGCACCCACAGAGAGGAAAACGGATGGGAACTGGCCCTGTGACTTCGCTAGTGGGCTGTGACTTGATCCCTGAGCATAGTTAGTAATGTAAAGAATTCTCCAGAGAATACCAAATTCTCTGAAGAATGTCAAAGGCTTTTAATATAGAGAGCATCTGTGCTGAACTCAGAGTGATGAACTTCAAAATTTTTTGGCCAAAATTTGTAATTTATGTTGCTAACTTTTTTTTTTCTTCCCTGTTTTGTGGAATAGAGGGTCATTTTCTTCTGGGAATCCTGTTATTTTGCTGTTGTTGTATTTGAATAAACTCACCTGAACAACGTATCCCTAGTGCTTCATTTTAAGCCATGGACATTGAACTGAGTGGGGACAGGTAAATCGTAATTCATGTAATTCACAGACCCACTGTGCAGCTAAGCTGCACATGCCTAGAGTGACAAGCTGAAGTCACTTTTTCAGACAAATACTAGTATATATATGTGTGTGTGTGTGTATTTATATTTATAATTACATAAATCCAGCTACCACAGAAATAAGGGACGAGCTAAAAGCCATGGATGGAGAAGTCCATCCATGCTGTACTGCCAGAGGATGCTAAGGAATGATTCAGAGGAAGCTAGGCTGACCATCTCATATAGGACATCCTGTATTTTATGGGTTATCACACTGGATCTGTTGTCCCCGAGTGTCCTGTCAAACCTGAGCCTTAGGCCCCCTGTATCCATTGAGACTGCGTTATTGATAAAGACAGAATGAGGTACAAATGGTACAAATGGTACAAATGAAATTTCCATATGCCTCTAAAGCTAGTCCTAAATCAGTGTAGAGTAGATATCCTCTGGGTTCTTCGCATTTTAAGTTTTCAGTCTTATATCAACATTTTTATGCTTTTCTGCTTCTGTGGGCCCATAACTCCATTTTCAAAGTCCAAAATCAAAACCTCTCATTTGAGAACTACTGCATTTTGTAGTTAAAGAACACAAAAGCGTGAGTAAATCCTGTCTACCCTACACATTGCAACTGTGTTGTAAACAGCCCCCTGCTCCCACTGCATCTGCAGTGCAGATGAATCGTTAAGAGGAAAGTCTTATAAATAGTAGAAAATGCCTGTTCATTTCTAAATTATCTTCTCACTGAAAGCTGATTTGCATGTGGGCAAATGTACTAATTCCCACACAAGTATGTTTCAGGGTATAAAACAGCTGTTTGTGGGATTATTCTCTAGATCTAACTTTCCTCTTCTCCCATTTTTCTTTTTATACACTGTGGAGTAGGATATAAGACATATTCCAATGTAGCAGAATCTAGAATGGTTGCTTCCATGGATAATACAAATTTACTTCCTCCTATATGGGGGTGTCCAGCACTATTTGAAGGGAGGTGCCTCAGAGCTGCTGGGTTGTACCCTGTGCTTGTTGTGAACCTGGTGCCGATAGCTCAGAGCGAGCTTCAGTGGGTTGAGGGATTTGGCATTTGCTGGGCAGCATCTGTCCGCTAACGGGACTTCTGCTGTTCATGCAGGGAAACACAGTATTATACCCTTAGCAGATATCTGTTCCGTTTAATACCACTAAGGCCAGAAGAAAAGAAGACTGAAGTTTAACACATCCTGGATATATTAATGGGAAACAAAACATAGGGCTGATCCCTCCCTCCCTTCCAGCCAGAGCTGAAGTCCTGAGTCAGTCGTACGGGATCTGTGCCTGCAGGTCTCTGGCATTGGACCCAGCCCTCAGCTGAGCTCTCTTGAAGACTATTGTGTGTTGTCTACAGTAGGAGCGAAAATTATATGAACACCCCATCCAAATCTGGCTTCCTCTGATTCATTCCTTAGCATGCTCTGGCAGCCCTGCATGGGGGAATTCTCTTGTGATAGAAGAGGTTTTTAGCTCCAATTTCTAGGTCATTTTCAGCCCACCTTCTAACTTACCTCCTAAATGCAGATTCCTGAAGTGCCAAGTATCTGTGCTGTTATTTCTCTCCTTGAAACGTGTGAAATGGGTCGTAGGCAGGGCCAGTCCCATGGCAACTGCGTGCCCTCCTCATGGCAGGGCAGAGGGTATTTGAGACGTGAAAGGGACATATTCTACTCTCTTATGAGATAATTTTTTTAATTCTGTCTCTGCTTTTTACCTTAATCTAAACTAAAAATCACTTTGCATGCTTCTCAACTTGAAAAACAAATCAGATGCAGATTTTCCAAACAAAGTTTGTTTTCCTCCTGCTGCTGTAAAAGTCTAAAGACATTTAGTAGTGCTTCCCGGTGCGTCACTGCTTGTGGCTATACATTTGCAGAGATGAGTTTCTTCTCCAAAGTTACCGGACAGTTTTATGGATTGGATGTTATTAAAAGCCCTTGTCATTATAGCTGTTCCCCCTCTCTTACGAGAATAAGCTATTTCAGTATAATCACTATTGTGCTGGAGAAGTTTGCAGGCAGTGTGGAGAGGACTACAGTGCTTTACATGTACAAATAGAGTTAAAAAGATGCAACATGTCTGCATATACAGTCTTCTACCATTAAGTTCACTTGCCTGTCAGGATGAAGCAAAAGTAGCAGCAGTGACCCACCCTTTAAAAAAAGTATAGAGAGTGCTTTGATATTATTTCACTAACAGCACATTGGGACAAGCCCTTGTCTAGTACTTGATCATCTTACAGCACTTCTCCCTCTTTGGCAGGACAGCTGCTCTAGGGCTCTTCCAAGTGTTCCCACTGTCCTACATGGGTGGTGGAAAACCAAAGCTAAATGGAAGATTCTGGGTCAGACGAAGCTCTTCTCAACTGTTAAGACTCAAAATAATGAAGTTTGCTGTTGAATTGCCGGTTCCCTTCACGGATTCACAGCCTTCCTCCTTTGATCATTTCCAGTGAGCTGAAGGAGAAAAATGTTCTGAAAAACGGAAGATTTCACATTCCACTCAAGTCAGCCAAAGACACAAAATTTCTTTCATCAGTGCGAGTGTCTGAAATGCAGAGGTTAGACAGGACAAAAAGTCTTCTACCTTCTCCTTCTAAGACTTTGATTCTTGGTAACATTTTCTCCAGTGTCAGCAGGAGTCTTTTCAAAGCAGTTCGTTCAACCTTTCCCATTTCTGAAGAAAGAGTTCCAATGAAATATTACTGAGCTTTTAGTCTGATACATTTAGTCTGAGTCATTCTCTGCATAAGTCTGTTTCTTTCGCAGGTGTTCTCCTCTGTAGGTCTATCTTTCTATTTCCTTCTAGGTGGCTAACTCCTACTTTACTATGAACATAATGGGAGAATCATCACCTTTTGCTTTCCAGCTAACAACAATAGTGTTAAACCATCTTGCATACAGTCGAGTAAGTGCAGAAACCCCACTGCAAAAGCATTTGCATCAGCTTTGCTCTGGGGAAACTGGAACACCTAATTTTCAAACCTAGTAAATGACCACATGCACCAACACTTGCTCTGGGTGCTGCAGGGAGGCTGCAGCTAATAGGTATGTCCATCCCTTGATCACAGGGGACGCAATAGATAAGGCAACAGAGCACAGACTTCCAAATTCCCAGCTGATACTTTTAATCAGGCAGTTGGGATCCTGGAGGAAATGGGTCTGAGTCTGTGTAATTCCTAGATAACTGAAAGCCTGACCTTGCTCTGTGAATCAGGCAAATGTCCCGCTGAGTTCGGTAAGAGCTTTTTGAAGAGATGGGTACAGGCAGGATCTGACTCATCCTGTGCCAGAGGCAGGCAGCGTTACAGCATCTGAGCACTGTTAATAAGGCTAGAATGTCCTGAATCTTTCCATGCAACAATGTCTCAGTAGTGTAAGTGATATAGCATATATATAGATAGATTAAACTATATATAACAACTGCACAGTCTGTGGTTATATTTATATAGAGGGAGTTTCTGGTGATTATAAATTAAGATATCAATTCTCATATTACCAAGATCCAAAGCTAAAAATATCACTATATAACAAAAGCAAATATTGCATGTATTTTATTTTTATGATACTTGAATGCTGACAACAACCACAAGCAGATAGTTGTTGGCCTAAGTATTTTAAAAATCTTAAAATTAGGTTCTTTTTATTCCATTTTATGCTTATTTTGAGCTGATCTTCTTTTAGCGAAATATATGGAGCAGTCCCTAGGAAGATTTGTTGTACTGGGAAGATTTGTGACAATCTTTCAGTGCAAATATACATGTTCCTCAACACAGTATTTTTTTTGCCTTTGGGTAGACAGAAATGTTATGCAGGGTTGAAAGCAGAATAGCTAAATTTGTGTCTAAATTTGGCTTGCATTTTTACTTTTCTATAATAAAAGCATCAACAATAGCGCCATTGTTTTCTTCTATATTACAGGCAGCTATAAATAAATGGGAGAGCTCACAAAAAATTCAAGGTTTCCCTTCAAGATACTCCACATGATTAGAAAAGAGCTGAAATCTGGTCCCTGGATTTTTGCTCTGGGAAACAACACGATTTAGTTGTGTGACGGAAATTTGTGACCTGTCTGTGGGTCAGCTAAAATGTCATTTACAGCCTGCTCACCCTGATGATTCCCTCTAGGTGTCCCCAAGATGTCCTAGCTTTCTTCTGCCACAGTGATATCAGGAATAAATTGACCTTCACAAGATCAAAAAAGTTCAGCCTGTGAAGTGCTGGGGGAGAGAGGGAACATATACAAAAGTCATAAGCAAAAATGGCATCTGCAAATGGAAACAGTCACATTTCCTTTGGGCACAGTGGCAGGAGTCAGCAAAGACCTTCAGTAAAAGAGAGCTCTGTGATTTCAATAGCGTAAATAAACCTCTGGTCAAGAGACAAAATCACTACTATTATCTAGCAATCCTTCATTCTAAATGGAGTATTAATTTCTTATTGGCCTGATTTACCAATACACTCTGAAACATAGCCAGGTGCAAATTCTCCCCATTTCTTAAGTTGGTTTCCTGATGGTTCACCTACACAGGCACTTTAAGTATAGAGATGAATGGAAAGGGTTGTGTGGGTAATGTGGATCGATGGCTGTCTGAAGAGTATGACTAAGAGGTAATGCCTTTTCCTGCCACTCTGAGCCGACCCCATAAAAATGCATGTCAGTCCAGTCTCGCAGCCTTGTTAGTGTGGCTGCAGTTGAGCTGGCCGGGAGTCACGGAAGAAATAATCTGACGTAAGGGATGGCAGTTGCTTTTCACAGGCTCAGCATGTGCAAGTAGCATCTACAGCACCACGGAGCTCAGGTGTTTGCAGCTGGTAACTTCAGCATGGCCCCCACTGACTTGTGTTCTCCTCTCCTGGTGCGACCCTGAGCCACACGGGCTCACCCAACAGTGAGGCACTGCATCTGGTGGTCCTCTGGGTGCTCATCCCCCTGAAGGGCAGAGGACTAGCAAAGAGATGATGCATGGACCGCAACCCATGGGTTAGCCCTGAAGGATGCAGGAGAAGACAGGGATGCTACTTTGGGAGCCTCATGGGAGTGAGCGGACATCCCTGAAAGGCAGCACAGGGAATATGAGCTGTGGATGCTCCCAAGCCCTTCCCTAGCCCCAGCCCCTCCATCTGCCTTAGGGGGAGAGATGCAGCGAACATGTTTTCACTTCTGTCTATTTATATGGGCACAATAAACCCTATATCCTTTCAGCTGTCCAGGGACCATGCATTTCCCAGGAGTGGAGGGATTTAGGATGCCTCTGGAAACATGGGTTCAGCCATGAAGGGTTTGATAGGATTACACGTAAATATAACAAATAAATAAATAAACAATAAAGCCATAGCACCGCTCCTACAGGAGCCTCTTGACAATGGTCCGGCTGCTTCCGTCCACCAGGTCTCCCCTCTTTGCTAGCTTTTGAGGCACAACGGAGTTCCGCGCTGCCAAAAGAGCTGGGGGGGAGGCCGAGGTTTTGCAGGGGGAGCCCCAGAGAGGCGCTCAGGCTTCCCCCCGCCCCGGGGTGCCGGGGGGACGGGACAGCCCAGCCCAGCCCCACACCCCCGTGCCGCAGAGCAGAGCCGCTATTGCACCCGGGGTGCTGCCCGGGGTGGGGTGCAGGAAGAAGAGGAGGAGACACCCCCACCCCCCCAGGCAGGGGGCTGCAGGGGCGGATTTC
>NW_009236122.1:0-1477 GCF_000690835.1 Fulmarus glacialis | reverse complement strand
CCATTCTGCAGGGGGTGGAGGCGATGTACTGATTGATCCTACCCAGCGCCTGCCAGCAGTCTGAGGCGGGGCTGGACTCTCGTAGGCCTTGCTGCCTTCAGGGCCCCTTCAGTCCTGTGTCTCCACAGGACTCCTGTGCATCCTATGCAGAAATAGTTGGTTTAGATGAATTTTCACAAGCATAGCAGTTGGCAGGCATCAAAGAAGATGAACAATCCAATTAAATAACTTGATGGCGTGTCCTTTTTATTGCAGTAGATCTATTGTACTAAAAGTTGTGGGTTTATCACCCTCCTACAGACCATATGCAGTGTGCCTTACTCCCATGCGGGGTGTACTTAGAAATCTTGCTAGTCCAGCGTGTCCCATGAATCACATTGGCTTGCCTGGCCTGTGACCTCAAATCACAACGGCTTTCTAAATTACACCAATTATTTGTCTTTGTGACTGGGGAAGCCCCTCTGTGATACTATTTGAACATATGCTCAAACCCAAATGCGAATAATTCTTTACAGCAAGAACGATATGGCATTTCCAGGCGAGCAGGATAAGCAGAGTGTTTAAATATACTTGTTTCAAAGAACTCTGGTTTATCTTCTGAATAAATCATTTCAGGGAATAACAGCAATAACAACCTATTCATTTTAGCATCAAAATAGTGAGAATGTATTTTAAAATAACTATTTTTTCTGTCCCAGGAAATGGCCTGTCTACCTCCTTTTTTAAACCCTGTTTTTATAACTCCCGGTGGCCTGGATTCAGGATAGAGTTAATATTTTTCTCCATGACGCAGTAGGCAGAACATGCTGAAACTTTATGAACCCAGAAGCGTATTCTCTATGATAAACAAAAACAAACTAAAAAAAAAAAATCTCTAAGGACTCCACAAGTCATATGGCTTTTACCATCTGGCACACAGTCCTGGCACACTGTAAATCTTTGCAAGTGGTATCTCCTTTACAGACCCTAATACATAAAACCCATATGCCAGAGGCTCTTAGAGGCCACCCCCTTAAGCTGCAGACATCATGTTATAGCAGCGCGAGATCTTCTATGAAGACAAAACTATGATATTTAGATGGTAAAAAAAATCCGTTACCTCCAAACCGTAACAGTCTGGATGCCGCCAGTGAGGGAACTTTTAGTGATGGTGCCTTTCTTTAGAAAGGTCACCAATCACACTCAACACAGAGAGCTGGGAGTTGAGGAAAGGCAAAACAGGAGAGGGGGGTTGAATGTTGAGTGCTTTAAAGATAATTCCAGGGTTATCTCTGGAAAAAATTAAAACAACTCGCATCAAGACATTTAGTAATACAAGATACCAAGGTTACATTTGATGAATACCAATCCTAATGACAAATATACTCTGTGTAAATCTGAGCTCCATGACTTTTGGCAAGGATATTAGCCAGCAGCTTAAAAGTCCTGGCACAGATTATCAACATGCCCATAAATAGAATCATAGAATCATAGAATC
>NW_009236121.1:0-2385 GCF_000690835.1 Fulmarus glacialis | reverse complement strand
ATCTTGGCCTTTGTTCATTTTGCATCCCTGGAGCCGCACGGGTAATTATTGCACTTACCGGGCTCTGCGTTACAAAAGCCGCTCGGGATGCCGAGGGGGGGGAAGCCGCTGGGGCTTCTCGGTGGAGTTAAAGTTTCCTAAAAATTAGGAAATGCGCGAAGGTAAGTGTTTTATACGTCTACCCTGCGTGGAGAGGGGCGAGGAGTGTGCGGTGATCGGAGTGGTACCTAGCGAGCTGGGGTGGCCCATGCCCCGACCACTGAGCACCGCGGGGAAGAACCGTAGGGAGGGGAAGCGATGCAAAAAGTTGGTGATTACGATGTGAAATAGCATAGAAGGGACTTTCTAAGTTGCAGCTGACCTTTTATTTTCTATTCGTAAAGTTTTGGCCAGCCGCGTGGAAAATCCACGTTATCTGGAAATATTTTTTCAGAGCAACTTGTAGCTTTCTTCCAGTTATAAAAAAATTGTAGCACTGGAAATATTATGAAACTTGACATTTATGTGTGGAACAGTAGGTGTCTTCAATCAAATAGATCTATGGCAACACAGACTGCAAATGACAGACAATTCTGACGGTCTTATTGGACTTGAACTGTAGTTTAGTTAGGGTCGTTTGGTAACTTTAAAGGGTAGTCTGCTTCCTCGCAGCTGGACACAGATTGTGGTAAACAAGTTTTGACACACTTATGCTAAAAACTACTCATCTGATTGCATATTAAGTCAATGTTCATGCAAGACCAGATTCGGATTTCCTCTATTATCTATCTATCTATCTATCTATCTGTCTATCTTTCTAAATCAGCACATGTGCTGTAAACAAACAATAGTCACACATTCTCATGCGCTCAGGGCTGCTCTGGGTTGTAGCTTTGAAACTCTATCCTCGCTACGAATATCCCTAACTCCAGGTTACTTTTCTCGCCCATAAAATTTTCACATGTTTTTGTTATGTCTCCATTTGAGAAGGGCGGGAGGGAAGGTGCTATTATATGGAGGAGATACTGGTTTGGCTGCATATTTTAATCTACGTGTTTCTTAGGAGAGGGTATACAGTTTTTAAATATCTGTCCGGAAAAAAAAAAAAAAAGGATCATTTTGTCCTTGCTCTCGTGTGTAAAGTAATGCAACTTGCCTGCAGTATTTTTTAAGAAGTGCCCTTTAAAATTGTGCTTCCAGGGAACTCTTGCAAGTGTAGTTAAAAGCACATGCTCAGTCGGTAGAGAGCAGTTTTTAGATGATTATCGGAACCTATCGATTTCATCAAAGATGCTCCATTAAAAGCTGGGGGATGTTGATCTCTTTTGACCTCCCCTCGGCAGTTCCAGGACGTGAGAAGCCACGTCTCGGGAAGGAGCAGGGCGATTTGAGGGTCCCTTTGCAACATTTCATTTTACACCAGTCAAGTTAAACTCAGCATATTTGATCAAATATTTATTTTTCCCCTTGTTGTTTCCCTGCCCCATTCAATACTCGACTGAATAAATCAAAGGGACCCCAGCAGCAGCTAAAGCGCCCTCTGGTTACGAATTGTTTACTGACGGCCGCGGTCATAGGATAATATTTAAAAAAAACAAGCTTGTTTCTTACAATAACTGTTTATTATTTCACATGATTTGGGTTTGCATGTTTTGGAGGGAAGAGGCGAAGCCAACTCAGTGTCTACACTGTGTTTAATTAATCGTGTACTCAACTTCAGCTCACATACCACATCCAAACCCCTGGGAGGCTTTTTCATAAGCTCTTTGGGTTTGTGTTTTGTTGTCTTTTTTTCTTTTTTTCTTTTTTTCTTTTTTTTGTCACAATCTTTTCATTAAATGCTCTGAAATCGAAACTTCAGGCCAACGTGTGTGTCTGAGAGCCGAGCTATACCGCAACCAAAAAAGATATTTGTATATGCGTCCAGATCTTATTTAAGGGAAAGACAGCTACAAAAAGGGGAGAAAGGATACAGTTTCAAATGCTCAATACAGCTGTGCGGCCCATCTCTCGCAATAGAAAGGGTACACTTAAAAGACCGACTTGGGTATGTAAGGTTCTCCCGACACGTATATAACCCGATACCTTTGTTGCTTCCGCGCGGTGTTTGGGGCTCTCTGGACAATGGAAAGCCCCGTTGTTCTCGCCAGTGCCGGAGGAATGGCGAGGAGATAAAGCCCTAATGAATTGGTTTGGGTATATTTTGTCCTGCCGCACGCTAGAATTCAGAGCTCGTCAGATTTGCTTGCAAAATATGTTCCTAATCCAAATGAGTAAAACGATACACATATACTATAAAACATAGTTAGGAGAACAAGCCTCCGGATGGCTGGAATAAAATTAAATCTCAGCCTAATTTTTAACAGGATAATCCGCCAAAACAAGCCAACACCCACCCACCCCACC